>NC_069504.1:560199852-560201065 GCF_027579735.1 Bombina bombina
TTAATTTATTTAATTGTAGGGTTAGGTTAGGCGTTATTGTAACTTAGGTTAGGTTTTATTTTACGACGTTGGGGACGGCAGATTAGGGGTTAATAATATTTAACTGAGGTGGGCGGGGATGTTAGGGATAGCAGATTAGGGGTTAATATTTAACTAGTGTTTGCGAGGCGGGAGTGCGGCGGTTTAGGGGTTAATATGTTTATTATAGTGGCGGCAATGTCGGGAGCGGCAGATTAGGGGTTAAAAATGTTATTTTAGAATTTGCAATGCGGGAGGGCCTTGGTTTAGGGATTAATAGGTAGTTTATGGGTGTTAGTGTACTTTTTAGCACTTTAGTTATGAGTTTTATGCTACGGCGTTGTACCATAAAACTCTTAACTACTGACTTTAGAATGCGTTAGGGATCTTGGAGATAGAGTGTGTACCGCTCACTTTTTGGCCTCCCAGGACAGACTTGTAATACCGGCGCTATGAAAGTCCCATAGAAAAATATAATTTACGTAAGAACTTACCTGATAAATTAATTTCTTTCATATTGGCAAGAGTACATGAGCTAGTGACGTATAGGATATACAATCCTACCAGGAGGGGCAAAGTTTCCCAAACCTCAAAATGCCTATAAATACACCACTCCCACAATTAAGTTAAACAAATAGCCAAGAAGTGGGGTGATAAAGATAGGAGTAAAACAAAGGAATGTGGAAATAATTGTGCTTTATACAAAAAATCATAACCACCACAAAAAGGGTGGGCCTCATGGACTCTTGCCAATATGAAAGAAATGAATTCATCAGGTAAGTTCTTACATAAATTATGTTTTCTTTCATGTGATTGGCAAGAGTCCATGAGCTAGTGACGTATGGGATAGCAATACCCAAGATGTGGAACTCCACGCAAGAGTCACTAGAGAGGGAGGGATAAAAATAAAACAGCCATATCTCGCTGAAAAAATAATCCACAACCCAAAATATAAGTGAATTCTCATTAAATGAAAAGAAAAAACTTAACATAAGCAGAAGAATCAAACTGAAACAGCTGCCTGAAGAACTTTTCTACCAAAAACTGCTTAAAAAGAAGCGAATACATCAAAAACTGTAGATTTTAGTAAATGTATGCAAAGAAGACCAAGTTGCTGATTTGCAAATCTGATCAACTGAAGCTTCATTCTTAAAAAGTCCACAAAGTGGATACCTATCTAAAAGAATGAGCTGTA
>NC_069504.1:561816163-561886163 GCF_027579735.1 Bombina bombina
ACACTAAGAGCGTGAATAAAGGCACCATTCTAGTACTTATCAGGCTTTTCAGTGCCCCACTTTACATAGGCTTGGCACAGATGTAGTGGTCGCACGCTCCACCCACCGGATATTGGACTTTGCGTGCTGATGGTTGCAGCGTCGGACGCTATGCCATTTGCTTGATTTCATTTGCGACCTCTACAATTGTGTATTCTCAGGCAATGGAACAAGGATCACTCAGATCTCTCTCAGGTGATAAAATTGGATGCAGTCACCGGGGATTATCTGTCCTAGTGGATGTCTCCCAAACCCATTCTTCAGGAAATGAGTTTTTTCAATTTATCAATTTTTCTTCATTCTCTTGATATCTTTATTTGAAAAAGAAGGCATCTAAGCTTTTTTTGGTTCAGAACTCTGGACAGCATTTTTTTTATTGGTGGATGAATTTATCCACCAATCAGCAACGACAACCCAGGTTGTTCACCAAGAATGGGCCAGCATCTACATTTACATTCTTGCATTTCAAATAAAGATACCAAGAGAATAAAGAAAATTTGATAATAGGAGTAAATTAGAAAGTTGCTTAAAATTCTGAATCACAAAAGAAAAAAATTGAGTTCAGTGTCCCTTTAAATTGTAGCTGTATTCTTGTTTTGATTCAATTAGGTGCTGTGTATCTAGGTAAAGATATTTGACTTTAATTCCAGCAAAGAGGTTGGGTAGGATACCCCTTTAAGCAATCTGTGCAATAAGTGGAGATAGCAAATCAAGCTAAGCTATCAAACACTCATATACTCATAGATTATCAGATCAGTACATGGTTATAAGGCAGATATTGCCCTGTGAAGTACAATAATCTATCTAACCTCAGAACACTGATTTTTAAATGTGTTTGACCCATTTTTAATAAGTTGAAATAAAGTGCTTGATTTTATAGAGTGATCACACCTACATGTATATCAGTGGGGTATTTAGGTTTTGTGCTGCCCTAGGCACTTTAAAATTCGGCTGCGCCCCCCCCCCCCCCACACACACACACACACACACAAAAAAAAAAAAAAGAAAATGTTTTAGGCCTATTTTCCCCTTAATATTTTTCTGGTCAGGTTGTAAAATTACATTTTATTTATTTTTCAGAACAATTCAAAAGTAAATGTTTTCCAGGGCTAGCACACATTTGCATACACTCAGATATGTTGAATTGCATGCATCATTCACATACCATTTTCTCCCTGAGATAATGGCAAGAAGGGGAGGGAGAGAAGAGATGGGATTGGATGGTATGGGAGAAAAGGGAAGCAAAGGAAAGAAGGGAGAGAGAGAGAAGAGAAGGGGGAAAGGAAGGGAGGGAAGGAAGGAAGAAAGAAAGGGAAAGAAGGTAGGCAAGGAAGGAAGAAAAGAAGGGAGGGGGGAAAGGGAGGGAGGGTGGATAGAAAAAGGGGAGGGCGGGATGGAGAGAGAGAGAAAAGGGGAGGGAGAAAATATATAAACACAGCATGTTTTTAACCCCTTAATGACCGGACCATTTTTCAATTTTCTTACCCTTAATGACAATGGCTATTTTTACATTTCTGCAGTGTTTGTGTTTAGCTGTAATTTCCCTCTTACTCATTTACTGTACCCACACATATTATATACCGTTTTTCTCGCCATTAAATGGACTTTCTAAGGATACCATTATTTTCATCATATCTTATAATTTCCTATAAAAAAAATATAAAATATGAGGAAAAAATTGAAAAAAACACACTTTTTCTAACTTTGACCCCCAAAATCTGTTACACATCTACAATCACCAAAAAACACCTATGCTAAATAGTTTCTAAATTTTGTCCTGAGTTTAGAAATACCCAATGTTTACATGTTCTTTACTTTTTTTGCAAGTTATAGGGCCATAAATACAAGTAGCACTTTGCTATTTCCAAACAACTTTTTTTCAAAATTAGCGCTAGTTACATTGGAACCCTGATATCTGTCAGGAATACCTGAATATCCCTTGACATGTATATATTTTTTTTTAGAAGACAACCCAAAGTATTGATCTAGGCCCATTTTGGTATATTTCATGCCACCATTTCACCGCCAAATGTCATCAAATAAAAAAAAAAGTTCACTTTTTCACAAATTTTGTCACAAACTTTAGGTTTCCCACTGAAATTATTTACAAACAGCTTCTGCAATTAAGGCACAAATGGTTGTAAATGCTTCTTTGGGATCCCCTTTGTTCAGAAATAGCAGACTTATATGGCTTTGGGGTTGCTTTTTGGTAAGTAGAAGGCCGCTAAATGCTGCTGCGCACCACACGTAAATTATGCCCAGCAGTTAAGGGGTTAAATTAGGTAGCTTGTAGGGAGCTTGCAGGGTTAATTTTAGCTTTAGGGTAGAGATCAGCCTCCCACCTGACACATCCCACCCCCTGATCCCTCCCAAACAGTTCTCTTCCCTCCCCCACCCCACAATTGTCCCCGCCATCTTAAGTACTGGCAGAAAGTCTGCCAGTACTAAATAAAAGGAGTTTTTCTTTTTTTTAATAAAAAAAAATAAAATGTTTTAGCTGTGATGGACTCCTGCCTTAGCCCCAACCTCCATGATCCCCCCCCCCCCAGCTCTCTAACCCTCTCCCCTACCTAATTGCCGCCATCTTGGGTACTGGCAGCTGTCTGCCAGTACCCAATTTGCCCCCCAAAAAAGTGTTTTTTTTAATCTTTTATTGATAGTTTAAATTTTTCTGTAGTGTAGCAGCCCCCCACAATACCCCAACCCCCTCCCCCTCCCAGATCCTCATATATTTACTTTTTCCCCCCTCTTCCCACTCATTGGTGTCAGTGTGGGTAGCTAATCGCGCGCGCGCACGCGCATGCGCGCCCCCGCACGCTCCCGGCACCCGGCGTGCACATTGCACTTACAGGAGCCGGATGCCGGGTAGCGATGGGCCGCCCACCCGCCTCCCTGTTGCGCTCCTACCCACCAACGAACCGGCACCATCGCTACCGATGCAGAGAGGGCCACAGAGTGGCTCTCTCTGCATCGGAGTCTTCTGAAAGGGTATTGCAGGATGCCTCCATATGGAGGCATCACTGCAATACCCTGAGAGCTGCTGGAAGCGATTGCGATCGCTTCCAGCACTCTCTTAGACAACTGACGTACCAGGTACGTCTATTGTCATTAACTGTAAGTTAATGCATGACGTACCTGGTACGTCAGTTGTCATTAAGGGGTTAATAACTAATTCAGGGACACAGCAAAATAAAAAAGTGTCTGCATCATTGGTTAAATGCCATGTCCATGCAACAGTATTTTTAAATATAAAATATCCCATATGCAATCATTATTTAAATGATGCAGGGAAATATCATTATAGTTTATAGTGCGCTGTATCACACAGTATATATCTTTTAAACTATATGAAAGTCCGTTGGGATCTTTCAACTGGCGGGTACCTCCTTGCTGTGTCTAATTTAGTGTTCCGCCATTCCCTCAGTGTCCTAACTTGTTGACAAAAAAGGCTAGTTGGCATAGCTAGAGAAGCTATCAGATCTGTTGTCAAACTTGAAGCATGTAGCTTTTATTCTAGTACAGTCAAATATAAGCCGTAGAAGAGCAGGACTCAGCAAAACACTGTACTGTTTTTTGCTGTGTCCTGTTCTACAGCTTATATATTACTGTACTAGAATAAAAGCTAACGTTTCTTTCCTTTGCTGCAGCCACTAATAAAAAACATTGGTGTTGGGGGGGGAGGGCGCTTGTTACCTTGGAGGATGCGTCCCACGCTGAATTGCTTCTCTTCAGCGATAGCTCTAGCTCCACCTCCAGACCACTGATAAAACAATGTGCGCAGCATGAGCTCGCCTTAGAAGTGAATGATGCTTGGTTCCCTCCCAAATCTGCCGCCCTAGGCATGGGCCTTGTTGGTCTAGGCCATAATACACTCCTGATGTATATACACACATATGAAGGAATAGAGTGCTTAAAGGGGTATCCTACCCAACTTCTTTGTTTGAATTAAAGTCAAAGAGAGTAACAGATGTCTGATATTGGCAATTCATATTCCAGGAGTGGAAAATTGGGAATCGGACTATGTAAACCGTCAGCCTCTTAACTCAGGAGAATGGTCTTTAAATCAGATGGTGTTCGATGGGGGGTTTCTGGAGATAGATCTGATGGCTTCTCGTCTCAATTTCAAACTTCCGAGATACGGCTCATGATCGAGGGATCCTGTTGGCTGAGAAGTATTATTCGGGTGGCTTACATGGAGCGGGACTGCAACCTCCAGCTTGTATTACTTGTATTACGCCACTTGTTCGGTGTCCACGTCTTGGGTCTTCAAAAATGAGGCTTTGATAGAACAGATCTGTAAGGCTGTAACCTGGTCCTCTCTTCATACTTTCACAGGCAGCTTTTGGGAGAAAAGTTCTGCAGGCAGTGGTGCCTAGTAATTAGGTGACTACATTAACTGTCATCTCCCCTAAATTATTGGTGGACTTCACAGCTTGGGTATAGATTCTCATATGTAAGAATTTAGATTCATGGACTCACTACCATTAGAAAGAAAATCAAACGTACACTTACCTGATAAATTTGTTTCTTTCTTGACAGTGAGAATCCATTAACTCGCCCTTCAATTTTTTTGTGGCAGAAGTCTAATTGGCACCTCTTTACCTCTTTATATCCTTTTTGCTTTTTTATCCTCAGTTAGAAATACTGGGAGGGTAGAGGAAGTTAGAGGGATAAAGGAATGCCCTGTTTGGGGTGTCTTTGCCTCCACCTGGTGGCCAGGTAATTTATTCCCATATGTAAGAATTTAGATTTCTGGACTTTCACTACCAAGAAAGAAAATAATTTATCAGGTAAGCATAAGTTTGATTGTTTCATTCTTTGATTAGCAGCAGGAACTTTTGAAGGCCACACATAACTTGCAGTGGGACTAATACTTTCTTGCAGTATGTGCATTTTTTGTTGTAAGCTTCAATATTTTAGACAGATTGACACAAATATTTGTATTTTTTTTAAAACAATCACTTGATCATAATATCTTACGAAATAATATGTATATTCAATAGTTTTGTTGTATGTCAATACGTTATAATTTGATTAGTTTGTTGGCGTTAAGCTTTAAAATCATGTAATTCTCTTTCTTTCGTATGTGCAGATCCTGTACAAACAAAGAAAATAAGAAAGGTCCCTCCTGGCTTACCTTCTTCTGTAAGTACTGCATTGTTCAATTTATTAAGGAAATAAATTGGATTCACAGGACACTGTGAGCAGGTCAAGGAAATCATTATGTAAACTACATTTTGTACCATTTCTTTAATTTGGCTGTTGTGATCAATGGAAGGGCTTCCTTGGGTCTAAATCCGCATTTGATGTTTTCGTTTTTAGATTCCTAGCAATGATTTGTAGCAGAGTCATATGCTTTTACCCCCTTGTCCCTGTCATTTGAATTTCTCTCAAGGGAGGAGAGCAGGGCCAGTAGCTGTCAAAGAAGATCTTCTGTACAGGTCTTTTGATGTTTAATTAGTCATTATGTTGCTGAGCAGGAGGACAGACAGAGATTAATAGCCAAGAATCTTCAAAATTTACATTTGTAATAATCCCAATAGAGCTAAAGACATTAAGATTCGGAGGACACGTACAGCTCAACTTGCCTCAGTAGGACTGAGGTTATTAATATGCATAAATCACCAAGTCAGATGTTCATTGTGAAACCCTGGTGGATTTTAAAGCTTTCATTAAGCCTTTCCTAACTTCAGCCTAGCATCAGGAAGGCTTTCAAGCAACTAGTTTGTTGATCCCTCTTTGCTTGAAAATATATCCTTAGAGAATAAAGGGCTTTGATGAAAAAGGTTGGAAGGGTTTTGGTGGGGGGAAAAAAATCATTAATGGCTGTGATAATCTTGCTATAGGGTGTTTTGTGGTATTAAATATGCTTTATTCTTTAAAGGAAGAAAATTATTTGTAAATGAATCCGCATTTAAAAATCCACGTGAGGTGAAAATCCCTGTGCACTAGAGGAAGTTTTTTTTTTTTTTTTTTCCTTCTTCACCCCCCTCTTTTTCGCCGGCTCAGAACAAATGAGAAGAGAGGGAGGGAGAGCTGTGCTGCCTTGCGGGGTACATCTCTTTGTTGTGTAAATGGATGTAGGGCTTTTATTTGGCAGTACTTAACACATGGGCGCAGGTGCAATTGGATGAGTCATAACTCAGAGCAGTATCGTTTGAATGGAATATCCTGCATGAACTGCTTGTACTTTTAGAACAGTGAAAGCAAAATTGGCTTGGTGCTTAGTCTTAACTCACAAGTTTTGATGTTGATATTCTTTTAGTTTGTGTTGGGTGTTTTTTTTCCTGTAAGATAAAACAATCATTTGAAATCAATTTCTAACCTTACTTCCAGATGGAACTAAAACGGTTTGTACAGCCCAGGGCAGCTGTGCTCTGAACCTGCAGTTTACCTGGAAGCCAGGGCTGCAGCTGCAGGCACTTTTAAAAAGCTTTTGCTTGCATAAGCACTTGGGCCCCACTAGAGGCTGAATAGCTGCTTGATAAACAAAATGAACACAATGCTTCAAATCATTTTTCCTGAGGCCAGGAATATTTTTTTTTATCCTCCAAGCAGCTAAAAATAGTTTTGCAATTTACATTTTAACAGTTGTGTCTAATTCAGGAGAAGACAGTATACAGAAACAGCTGATGTCTGCTAGATTAACCAAAAAAAAGCAATAATATATATATATATATATATATATATATATATATATATATATATATATATATATATAAAAGAAATCACAGAGCAAACAAAACATGTAACAGCACAATTTTCATTTTATGTTGATACTACTGTCCGAGCAATGAAAGTTAAATTACACATTAATATTTAGTAGGTCTGCTCAGGTAAAAGCAGTCGTATTAGCAAGTTATAAAATTCATCACATTTTTATTTCCTTGACATTAATTTAGCAAAGCAGTATATGGTCTAATGCCATTATTGCTTTTCTTGATGTAGAAAAAAATGAAGGCAGAGAGGAGAGACGCAGTAACATACAAGATGCAGGGGGTGCTGCAGTCCTAGAGATAGACTGCATTGATCTATATACTGTGAAAATGAAAGCTGATCATTTTATTTATATTTTGGTATGCTGAATGTGGCATCAGAGATTAAACCCTAGCTAAAAAGGAAGCTCATTTTAAGATAAAAGCATGTCCATATGCAATTATTTTATTATTTTTCTTGCAAGAAAAATATTTTTTTGCAATATATGGTTATATTACTCTTTTAATTGTCAGACCCTATCACTTCTTAGGTGATTTTTTTTATATTGTGTTTTGCATGAACAAATCAATGATCAATATCTTCGAGCAAAATTTTAAGGTTATATGCATTTCATTACTAACATGCAAGCTTTTTGTCTAGTTAGAGCGGTATATGTTCTATTAATGCTGACAAGAGGACTTGGTTAATTGGTTGACTGCAATACTAGCAGTACCTGTTCACTTAGTTGTAGGTTTAAACCATTAATGATAAACTCATTTGGGAATATACAATATAGTGCAGAGCAGAATTCTGTCATATACTTCAGCAGACATATATATAGTCATTAATTCATTTCCAAATAACAGACCAACAACCACACTTTAAAGTGAGTAAATGAACATGGAGTTATGCCAGTGTATTTGTTTAAGATGTGAGACCACACAAATATCTCTCTATTGTGAGGTATGGTTTTAATACTTTTAAAGGTATGTAGTAATCCACATAAAAGGTATCCTGATTCTGCGAGGGAACTAAAAGAGCACACATACATTGCTTACAAAGGCTTTTTCTTTCATGTAAAAGCACCAAAGGTACAGCTTCCTCAATCGCTTTCTGTTGCCTCCTGAATTCTGTATGTGCAGAAGGGAAAAGCCAACGATTCATTGTTAAGGTACTTATGCTCTTTTATGCTCCCACAGCTTTAATTAATTCAGGATAACTTTAATGAATGCCCCTGTAACAGATATAATCTAGTATTAGGTATAAAAGGTTATTTTGGTTTTCAAAGTTGCTTTCTTTTTAGTGTTTGAAAAGTTGTTGGAGTGTTGGGAAGCGACCCTTGAATGGTTATATAGAACTGTAGCAATATGTTCACTGCCCACTCTAACTCTACACCTTGGAACAACATAAAGGGACATAATACTCATATGCTAAATCACTTGAAACTGATGCTGTATAACTGTAAAAAGCTGACATGAAAATATCACCTGAGCATCTCTATGTAAAAATAGAAGATATTTTACCTCACAATTTCCTCAGCTCAGCAGAGTAAGTTCTGTGTAAAAAGTTATACTCAGCTGTTGCTCAGCTGCAGGTAAAAAAAAAAAAAAAAAATGAACAGCAGCCAATCAGCATCAGCAGTGCTGAGGTCATGAACTCTTTTACTGTGATCTCATGATCCTTAAACTGAATAGGGAAATAAGATGAGTGTGCACGTAAGCTCACTCCCTTAGCTGTCCCGGGACAGACATGCTGATTTGCTGCTTAGAGGTCCTTTACAATGGGATGTGGCTACTGAGGATCTTTTGAGGTAAAATATCTTTCTTTTTTACATAGAGATGTTCAGGTAATATTTTCTAGTCAGCTTTTTACAGCTATGCTGCATCACTTTCAAGTGTTTCAACATTTGGGTATCATGGCCCTTTAATACACAGGTAAATGTATGGCTTTATCTGTTCCTGTTCTTTTATCAGTCTATGAAGAAACATACAAGGAGCAAGGGTAAAAACGATTAGTGTTTTGTTTGTAGCCTGAATGTAGATGTTCCTGTGAAGTGGCAAGTTGTTTCAGTGGTTTGTGCTGATCATGGATACTGTTCTCCCACCTTTTATTTCCTCTCTGTATTGTCTAAGCCTAATGCATGCTGTGCTTGAATATCACAAATGTTCTACATAGCAGGGGAATATATTGTGCAGATACTGGGGGCTAGTTTTTTCTTATAAGTAGTTGTAATTTTTTCCTATTATCATCTCAACTACAGCAGTTTGCATGGGCTATGGGAATATAGTACGACTGCTCCATACATTCAGGTGTCAGGCAGGGAACAAGCTGTTGAAATCTCTTGTGTTCTATAGGTTTGATTTTGCTCAGGTTGGCTTTTGTAAACTAAAGTACTTTATAGAAACTACAACTTTAAACTCACATCGTCAGTATTTAAGCAGCTAATCTTCGCTTTGAATATATCATCATAGTTTTTATTTACAGTTTAACGTCCCTATTTGAGAACATTATACCCATTACAGGTCATCCTCTAGGAGGAGAAATTACACCTCTTACTGAAATCAGTTTTAACAGCTGAAGTCGCTGCAAGATACCTAAACCAAACAATTTGTACAGCAGCTGGGGTTGGATTACTTAAAGGCACACTCAAGTAAAAAAAAAAAAGATTGTGTGCCATTTTGATAGTTTTGTAATTTACTTCTGTTATCAAATGCACTTCATTCTCTTGGTATCCTTTATTGAAGAGGATACATAGTTAGGCTCAGGAGTGTGCCCTGAGCACTATATGGCAGCAGTGTTTGTTTGCAACAATGTATAACATTATACGCTCCGGAGCTTATCAGTGTATGCTCTTAAACAGTGGATTCCAAGAGAACAAATTTGTTAATAGAAGTAAATTGAAAACTTACTTAAAATTGTATATTTAACTTTCATATCCCTTTAAGGTGGCTGAGTAGTTTCAGTGCTTATAATAATACAAAGTTAAAAATAATTATTTTTAATTTAAGGAACAGGAGATCCAGTTTTACCATTTTATCTATACTTTGTTGATTTTGTGTTGCTAGACGCAAATAAAATACTTCATGTTATTCTAAAGCAAATGTGTTTTACTGTCCTAGTTTGCATCTCTCCCTTTGTCTTGAAAGCTGTGGGCCTACATATTACTGGCAGGTATAATCAGCCTACCCATATTGTACTTACTGTCTGCAGAATTAACATGTTCAATAAATAGATAAAACATATTTGGCTAGCAGTATATAAAATCACTTTAGAATAAAAGGCAGTTTTTTAGCATTTACTGTTTGTAAACATTGCCAATGTTGTTGCTTTTGTTATTATTTATATTGAAACGAGAGAGCTTCCAAAAATAAATAATGACAAAGGTTGAATACTGATTCACATTTAAAGGGACATTAAACACTAAATAAATATTAGATAAAATGATGCATTCAAAGAAAAAATTGTTCCGAGAATAACATATAGATGTATTTTTAAAGTTTCATTAGTTGTTTTTTTTTTAAAAAAATATTAACAAAATACTTTAAGTGTAAAGTTTTTGTTTCTATAAAACAACGGGTGCTGCCATGTTGTAACTTAGGTTACCTTTTCTGCTGTGGCCACTTAGGTACAGTTATAAATAGGTCACTAGAGTGTGCAGCCAATGGCTGTGTGGAATATAAGTGTTCTGCACTTCCATTTCTCACATGAATTGAACAGCTCACAATTTCAGAATGTGATTACAGGAAAAAGGGGACAAAATTAAATAATGAAAATATATTGCAGAGGTTTTTTTGTATAAATGATTTATCATTTTAGATTACCGTCTCAAGGTGTTCAATGTCCCTTTTAAGTATCATCCACCTCACCAAACCACTTATTAAACCAATAGATTGGCAACAGTCCACATAGTTAGCTATTGATTTGATAAATAAATTATTTCTTAGGCAAAGTCTTAGTTACAGCATACTTTAATATCCAGACACCCTCCATCAATGCTGTAAAGTCATAAAATGAACTATCCATGCAGCTGTTTAACTTGCCATATATTTGTTGTCAGTTTAATTCTTGAAAATATTTGTCTCTGTTTTTTATTACAAAATAGATAGTAAGTGGTTTATAACTTTGTTTTTATGTGCCTGCATGTCATATGTTAATGACTCATTTTTACAGTTTTATTTTTCATTGTGATGCCAACGTATTTTAAGAGACATTTACCACATTAATAAACAATTTATTTCCACTTCCCTTTATCTTTTGAAGTTCTTACCTAATAGGTTAGCTGTTTGTGATTCAAAAACAAAAATTTTAAAGATCACATGCAAAATGTTTTCTTTCCTGATTTCAGATTCTTGTTCCACATTTTTGATTATAGAGCCATCTACAGTTTAATAAGGAGCATTGCATCTAAGTAACAACAATTTCAGCTGTTCTATGATGCAAAAAAGAACATTTGTGCATATTTTTAAAGCAACCAATATATGCATAAACTTTTTCTAGGAAAACGTAAAAAATAGTTACATTCAGGGCCATTCGGCCTTTTTTTTTAAATCGGCCCGACATTGTATAAGCAACAAGGTACAAAATGTCGGTGTTCCTGAGCAGTTAAATACCACTTAAAATAATCAGAAGTTAAAATTAATTTTAAAAAAAAATCTAAACTATTATTGTAAATGCAAAAGTAGAATACATAATAAGAATACACAATAATCTGTTAATTTGTATTTGACTTTAAAAAAGCTGTTTAATTGCACTCAATGAGAGTCTTGTAGCCATGCCTTTTAGTTAGATTTTTTTTCTTTTGAGCACAAACTCTGTTTCCTTTAAGCTTATGTAACACGGAGGTGACCTTGGGGGGCCAATAGGACATTATTGATATTAGTCATTTTGACCTTTTATTGCAAATTATTGTGCTTTCCTATTGTGCAACTGTAGAAAGATGTAACTATTTGCTAAATAGAGTAAGCTGTGAGGTGATTAACACTGTGTTGTCTAGATTATGAGGCCTAAACAGTGAATGTCATTGCCACTGTAATGGCAGTTTGGGATTATGAATAATTTAATTTTACGAAGTGCTTGAGGTTAGTAACACTAACAATTAACTTTCATTGCATTTCTAGAAAAAAATTTAACCTGAGCTTGGTTTTGTCTCACATTTTGTTCTTTTTTTCAAGCTGTTCTATAGGTTTGCTGATTAAAGACCCTTTTCCTACTTTAAAGGATTACTTTCTGTTATAATTTTTAAGCTAAACAACTAACATATTAAAGTTAATAAACATTAATTAAAACCTACTGACCTATATTTTCTCCAAAACAAAGATTCATAACGTTCTAAAAGTTATATCTTTTATTGGCCGATGATGTCACGTTATCCTGCCCACTATTTTCAGCACTGCATGTTCAAAATACTTAAACCAATAACTTTGTGTTTAAAGCGCCATTTTGAAACCTAGGTATTGTAAACGGATTGGTACAGAGCAAATGATACCCACGGAGTGGGTTTGGAAAACAATTAAATTTGCAGACAAGATTTCTGATATACGGTAGAGATATGTTACTGAAATGCTATTGATAAAAAGCGTATTTGGGGTAGTTAGTTAATAACAGGCATAGAAAATATTTACTTACAGTGGCCCTTTAAGTTTATATTTGAGATGTTTGGACAATATTTACTTATATAATAGAAAAAAAAATACTTTGAGAATTGTAAAAATCAGCAGTTCCCTACCCAGTCCTCAAGGACAAAGTAACAGGCCAAGATGGGTGGACAGCCATATTTAAAGCTTTGGACTCTATACATCAGGGGGGAATGGGGACCAGTGTCCTCAAGGAAAGCCTAGAGTTTAAAAAAACAAACTAGCAAGCTTGAAGCATGACTGCATTCATTCAACATAATGCTGCTGATATTGAAAACCACTTTTCATAAGTATTTAAGCACAAAACCAAAAATACTTTATAAGCAAAGTAAAGCTCTCCTGTGATTGAAGGGTAGAGGCCCTGAGGGAGTTAACATGTAGTTTTCCATCTGTAATTAGTCACTGGCTCCCTGTGCGTCAGACCATGTAATCTGTTTGTGCTAAGAGAAACACACAGTTTGTTTAGCTGCATGGTGTTGGGTTGTGAATGGAAATAATTTGGGTTAGGCAGTGTAGGTCAGTTCACTGCTACACTGCTGACAACACAGTGTCTGAAATAAAGTTTAAAAAGTCAACTACGTTTCCAGCTGACTTATCGTATCAGACAAGCTCAAGAGATTAACCCTTTTCATGTTATACTTTACAGTCATACAGATGCAGTGTGTTTAAACTGGCCTCTATACTGAAATCTGCACTAAAGTAAATTTTTTGGTGCAAAAACTCTTGTTTAATTTAAAAAACAAAAATAAAATACAACATTACAGGGTACCTAAAATAAATGGGTGAAACTTCAGAATGTTCCTTCTTTTCCGTTAAAAATGTGCTGGAGGTTTGTTTTATTAAGTCTGGCAAAGACATTTGGAATTCTTTAATTTAATATATATACATTAATGTAATGTACTATGTGAGCCTAAACCTCGTGTACTAATGACTGCTGTGATTATAAATCTTAGATATATTAAAAGCTATATTTTAACCCTGAGTGCCTGTTAGAAACAGCAAGGGTTATTTGTGTGTGTACATATATATATATATCAAGAAAATGTATGTATTATAATACAAACAGTATTACAAAAACACAGAATTGCGCTCTCTAATCTGAAAGTTAACTCAGAATTAAGTATAGCAATAGGTGAGCGGTTTCTTTGAAATTTCTCAGCGGTCTGTTTGTGGTCGTGACTATATATCTGGTGGGGATTGCACAGCATCCAGGACTTCCACAGTGTCACTGTTTTGACCACAGCAGCTCTTGGCTCCAACATCTGTGTTATAAACACTCACAGTTTTACCAGCAGGGATCTACGGACAAAGGAGACCTGGGATTTGCAGTAAACCTCCATTCTATGCTGTGATTTATATGTGTGCCTTTACATACCTCATATAGTTTGAGGTTGGATCCTGTGAGTAGATACCCTACGGGGGGGGGGGGTTACCACACGTTTGTGTTTGTTTCAAATAAATTGATTTGCACTATGTAGGTGCATTTGTGCGCTTTCTACTTCTTTCGTTTATATATATATATATATATATATATATATATATATATATACACACACATTTTGTATCATTTATGTTAAGCCCCCTCCTTTAGATTTTTGGATTTTAAAATACTGTTTGCTCTTGATAACTGTGTGGGTTTCCCTTTTTAAGTCATGTCTAAATAAGTCTTTTTTTCAGGATCTTTGGCCCTTTGCACTTGTCAGCAATGAGTAGTGTATTCCCACAACATATCAACGCATTTAACAGCTTCTGCCTAGTTAAGAAAAATAACACAAGACATATTAAAGTGGAAATCAAAGCTTCTTATCCAGTCCTTTGAGGATTGCAACCAGTTTTTTTTGGTCTTTGGGGGAAGGAAGAAGCTGTAGGTCATTTGCTAGTCTGTTGTGTGTTCTGTGATGTTCTTTAACAGCTGCTGTCGGCTTTTTGTTTTGATGCAGAGTTTTTCGATTTTAGAACAATGTTTGCATGGTTAATGTTCTTTGTGTGTTTGTGGAAATACAGCAGCTCATAGAACATAGAGCTAATTACCTAAGCAAAAGTCTATTTGTTAGAACAGTACAAACAAATCCATTATACCACTCACTGCAAATCATTGAATTTAAATGTACAGTGATGGCCAACTTCCTAACACATGGGAACCGCAGACAAATCTTTTAGAGGCTGCATATAAATAAAGAAATAATATATTTCCTAAAAATGTGTGGTGCAGGGCCAGATTTAGGTGAGGTTGCAGGGAACCCTCTAACTGCTGTTCATCCATTCAGAGGGCTCTTTTGAGTTGTAGTCACCCCAAAGCAGACATTTTACCTCTGCTTTTTTCTGGGGCCAAAAAACTATTGTTAGTTCTGTTTTTCTTGAGAACTGCACCACCAAGTGCAGAGGGCCGCAGGTAGCCATCTCTAGTAAAAACTATTTACAATAATGTACCTATGTATCAAGGAAAGGTCTATTACATCTCTATGTATTCCTTATCTACTGGCTAATTGGGAGAAGTGGGACAGCCTTTTTGTTGGAAAGGGATGTGCATACCTGCAAAAAGTGGATTTAATCAGCACAGGGTTTCTTCAAAACAAACAAATAATGCATTACACGCAGCACAGTGTCTGTTTAATAAGTTGTTACAGTATTTATCAAATACAGAACACAAGTAGAACAGTTTTAGTCATATATATATATATATATATATAAAAGCTTCAAGATACTTCAGTTCAGTTTGGTTCAAGTTTTTGAAGCTATGGGGCACAACATTTTTGTTGACTAATGTTTTGAAAATCAGTATATTGGTATAATGCAGTTCATATGTTAAATTCTGCAACATACTCCAGCACGCCCAGTCTCTACCCACCAGTGTGCGGATTTAAATTAATTTATTATTAGATGCACAGGTTTAAATTAGCATAATTAGAAAACTAAGAAATGGAGAATGAGTCATGACTTGTAGATTTGCATCTTTGGGCTTAGGGCTAAGTTAGACAGTCCTGCTTCAGACAAAAAATATCCTGTTGTTTGTCTCATGAGTATGTTTTTAATAAAAGTTTAAATATACAGATACATCTTATCTGCTAGAAGTTAAATTGAGTTATATAGTAGGATAACTACATTGCTATGAGTGATTTATGAAACAGAATAATACATATCATGCAGATTTCCATAACGTAGCCTTGGTATAATCCAGGAGATTGTTGCCTTAATCCTGACATATGTTTAAGTGTTTCTGACAGTAGAAGGGTTAGTATGGTGTCCTGCTTCCTCAGATAATATCAAAGGAACTGTTTTATACCTTGTGCATAAATCCTGTTTCAGCACCATATGTATTTTAACACCTGCCAAATCTAATTCAGGCAATAGTTTTCTATTGCGCATTAGAAAAAGCAAACTAATTTATGTTTTGGAGGGACTGTAGGATGATCTGCATTGAAATCTGCACACAAAACAGGACAGGTGATAATGTAAGTATAGACAGAGGCAATTGAGTGAATTAAATACTTGTGGATCTTCTACAACACCCCAAAGTTGCCAAACCTCAGCTATAAACCAAGAAGGGAGTGCTTGCAAGTCCAAACAGCATAACATAAAAAAGGAAGCACAGGGGGGGCGGAGCCAGACACGGAACAGCATGGTCGCTCTGGATTAGAGCTCCAGAGTAGATCGCTCTTAAGGGCTAATTAATGTCAATCTAAGATACATTTGTTAAGCCCATATCTGCACAGCCAGCCACAGAGGACCGTCACCAGGGATCCGGAAAATCCAAAAATTTGCAGTAAACCACACATAACGGCCGTGTCACACTGTGGCCTACTAATCACACGTTAAAGCACTGGGCGAAGTAGGAGAAAGCAGATCAACCAACCTTAACATCGTGATCCTGCAGAAGGATCCACAGCACAGCTGAGCCGGGTGTGCAGGGGCCAACGGCTTCGGAGGTCATCAGCACGGTAGTACATACCGGGTATCAACATAATTATACCAGAAGGTTCGCAAAGGCCTGAGGTCACAAGCAGGGCCATAACTTGAGGAGGTGACTTGTCCTAAGGTAACAACCTAAATATATAGTTGCAATAACAAACACAAGGGGCTTATTCATGTAAAATAGCAAGAGATAAAGCATTAATTCTCTTGGCTTCCCTTTCTATTGACAAAAGTACTTCCTACATCTGCAACATAAACTTGAAACTGAGCCATTTTCTATTGAAAACACACTGAGATGGCTTAATATACAAGCTCCTAATAAACCAAATGGGGCCAAAAAAAACCCGGATAGGCCAGATAAAATAAATAAAGGCCCTAATCCGAGTGGAGGAAAATTTAACTCCTTTTTTAAGGCGCTAGAACACCAGCATTCAGAAGACACTAAATCCCCTTTATTAGAACACATGGGCAGCACCTCACAACTAGGAGATGACTTGCCAATTACAAGAGCTGACCTTAATGCTTTAACTACAAAAGCAGATCTTACTTCATTTATGGCACATGTGAGTAAGGTAATAAAAGATGGTCAAAAGAGACATTATTGAGTTGGGAACTAGAGTCCTCCACTTGGAAGAACACACAGAAGAAATCTCCAATACCACAGATTCTATGACTATCCCGTTGCAACAGCAGAATATGACAATTGTACAACTGCAAACGCAAGTGGAGGACCTGGACAATAGAGGTCACCAAAGTAATTTGAGGATTTGTGGAATTCCGGAGAAAATTCTCCCTGCCCAGCTCTCCTCCTATCTACAATACTTATTTAAGAGAAAATAACATCTGCCTGGACAGGGCTCATAGAGCTTTAAGGGCAAAACCAGCGGATACTGCCCCGCCACAAGATATATTATGCTGCCACAGATATTCCGACAAGGAGAGAATTTTACAAGTTAAAAGGAAGAAAACTCCTATAATGTTTGGGGAAGATTCTCTACAAATATTCACGGACCACAGCCCTATGACTTTGGCAAAATGCAAGGAAGCCAGATACCTTACATTTCACCTGCAGGACTTCAACATACCCTATTGATGGGGGATTTCCTTTCTCTATTAAAGTGGTGAAAGATAAAACTCACCTACAAAGATCCTGAGGACTTGGACCAGTTTTGTAAACAGCTGGGTATACCCCAAACATCTCTCCCCAGATTATCCAACAACAGTCAAGGAGATTATTCTCTGAAGAAACCTGCACCTAAGCCCCAACGCCTTAAATGGATAGCCATGCCCAATAAGCGAAGAAATACAGCTACAACCAATTCCACATCTACAAGGACCGCTGCTGTTCCAACCTGAAAATGACAAGACCAATGGAACTATCAAATAAATAGATTATAGAGGTCACTACTACTTGATAAGCTGGGAGGGACAATTCCTTATTTTGACATTACTGGCAATTTTTCTACATTTAACACTTCTAGTCCACCCTGCAAGAGTGGTTCGGCATACTGAACTGCCAACCCCCTCCCATTTTTCATGAGTAGTTTACAACTCTACTCTCAGGCCTTGTACAGGCAGCATTTCTTTTTTGTTAAATTGTATTGTTACTTGTTTTGGTTTATTTGCTTGTATGTTCATGTCTTCTTTGTGCTCGCTCTCTTTATATTAGAAGATGAGATAATATTCCTCTCTCAATTGAAATGTATAGCCGTTGCCTCTGCCGTTATCTTAAAACATGCATTGACAAGACATATGTGATGATTTAGATGAAACTACGGACAGGTGAGATCTTTGCCACCCCTTCAGTTTGCCCTCATGCTGAACACTAGAATTTCCATAGTAACACAAAATGTCTCAATTCCCCCCAAAAGAGTTTCGAACAATACCGTGACTCTATTATATTTTTGCAAGAGACAAACTTTACGTTGAACTCAGAACCCAAATGTAAATCGAGGGAATTTCCTACTGGGTTTTTTCACTCCCATACTATTAAAAAAGAATGGAGGGGGCATCCTCTTACAGAAAAATCTTTATTTTCATTTAATCAATAAAGTAGCTGACACGGAAGATAGAATCTTGATCATTGTGGGTACTTTTTCACAGACCAATTACCTTAGTCAATGTGTATGCCCCAAACACACGCAGACATAAATTTTATCAACATTTGCTTTCGTTAGTCCTAGAACACAAAAAGGGAACCTTGATCTTTGGAAGAGACTTAAATATCACACTAGATCCGGTATTAGAGGCAGCCTCAGGTTCCAGACAAATGCATACTAGGCCCCCTAATGCAGTTTACAAATGCATAGAACAACTAGGGCTTGTAGACACATGGCGGATACAACATCCAGTACAGCGCAACTACACTTTCTATTCCCACCCTTGGTCAGTTCACAATTGATTACCTCCTCATTGACCGCAACCATTTATCCCAACTAAAAGATTCTGATATTCAACCAACGGTCTGGTCGGATCACTCAGCAGTCTGTATTGACTTGGAGTGGCCTGACAGACCGTACATCTGACGACTGGACGATTCATTGCTTCATTATCCTGCAACCTCTGACTCAATTAATAAAACTCTACAAGAGTACTTCCAAATTAATACAATAGCAGATTCTTCTCCAGGAAACATCTGGGAAGCACACAAAGCAGTGATAAGGGGAGAATGTATTAAACTTAAATCTCATATGAAAAAAAACATATAACAGCTCCGTTAACGCTATCACGTCCCAAATAAATACCCTGGAATCCCAACATAAAATCACACCAAGGGTGGGGTGTAGTCAGGACGCCGTCGGAGATGTTCGCACCTTAGTGTTACTCCAGGTAGTGGTACAATGTAAGGCCATATCTACAAGTCTCTGACCACTCGTTTTGGTTGATGTCGCTTAAGAGGAGATCCGACACGAACGGCACTATTTCAGGCTGCGGCCTAGTCCGGGACACATCGATAAAGCGGAGCGCATCAAGACTGGAGGAGGATAACGATACATACCCAGATCGCATCAATCTGGCAAATCCAAGACGTATGTGACTTCCCCAAAGACAACAGGGACATTCACTGTGACATTATTCACCCGCATGGGAGTCAGAGCCGGATCCAGCTGGCGGACACCCTAAGCTGCCTGTTGATGTCACTTAAGAGCAGATCCGTCACAAACAGCGCTATTTCAGGCTGCGGCCTAGTCCGGGATACAGCGATAAAGCGGAGTGGGTCAAGACTGGAGAAGGATAAAGATACATACCTAGATCACATCAATCTGGCGAATCCAAGAGGTATGTGACTTCCCCAAAGACAGCAGGGACATTCAACGTGACATTATTCACCCGCATGGGAGTCACGCTACACTGGACGGTTAGCTTTTTCACTAGATGAAGAAACTTGCTGGACAGAATACTACTAGCAGTTCACGGCAGGACATAGATCCATACTTTTAACATAACCCTCCAAGCAGCAAGATTGCATTAAAAAGAAAAACCAGCCCTAGGCATTATGATCTAATTATACACAGATCCAAAATAACAGGGTTGAAAGATACAAAACCCATATAACCCAGTTGTGCCACAGATTATATGGCCCCTGGTTGCTCCTGACAAGCATCAGTTGAAAGATTGAGAATACCAAGCTTAACCTACAGAGAGCAATCTGGAACATACAGAGAAGCCGGCCCTGAAACATTATAAGTTTCATAACTCAAGCATTGACACAAGGCCCACACATCAAGGCCTCCAAAAGAAACCAGAAACAAGAGAAAACTCCCAAGACAGGAGCTAACATTATTACTCCCTTCTTCAAACATACAGACAGAGCAAGACCTATTGAGCATATCCCAGATAACCCGACATGTAAAACACCCCAATCTCCTACACACACTCCCACACAGGAGCCAAATATGGCTCTAAATCCAGGCCCAGAGGGCCCTGTTACCCTTAAAGCAATGGAGGTCCTAATAAATCAGGTTAAAACATGTATTAAAGAGGAATGCGCAGACCTCAAGAAAGATATTACAGAACTGGGACACAGAGTTGAGGTCCTTGAGGACAATAGAGAAGAGATGACTTCAGAAATATTGTCCATGTCCAACAAGATTAGACATCAAGAAAGACATATTGAAGACCTTGAAATTAAAATTGACAAAATAGAAAACAGAACGCGACAAAGCAATATAAAAATAAAAGGTATCCCTGAGTCCATGCTGGGATCACATCTCAGGAACTATTTGGATGGCCTGTTCAGAGCCTTACTGGGCAAGGACCATCCAGATGAGAATAGCATCCAGATGGAACGAGCACACCGATCCCTGAAACCCAAGCCAATAGACACCAACCCACCCCGAGATGTAATAATATGTTTTACTATATTCAAAGAAAAGGAGCTTATCCTTCAACAATCTTGCAAACAGCAATCTTTCCAATACCAAGGCTATCAGATCAAATTCTTTGCAGACATTTCAGTACGAACTTTGCAAAAACAAAGATAATTTTCTTTCTTGACATAACATCTTAGAAATCTTCAAATCCCATACAGATGTGGCTTCCCTGCTCAGGTCCAGGTGGTGAAAAATGGAGCAAGAATAGATTGCACACAGCCCACGGACTGCGTCACATTTTGTAAGAAACTGGGTATTCCACACCCTGATAAAACAGACTCTGTTGGTGGAATCCTCCAAAAACCAACTACTAAAGAATACAGACAAGGCCCTGGAGTGAAGTAGCTAGGAAGACACCTAATTGTAGACCTCCATTGGAGAATGACAACTCTAATCAACAAGTCACTTAAATGACACCGGAAACTCCTTAACACTTAACGTAAGCTACACTTATAATTAGTGGAGCCAACAGGTAACACTCCTTGCAGATGGTAGGGAGTATGAGTTAATGGAAACTGGCAATTACCAGCTAAAAAGTTATTCGCTTTAATGCTTGTTCTAAAATTATGTTGTATTGTTATAGGTTTTTATGGTTGTTATTAGTTCCTTAGCCCTCCTGTTAAATCTTACAAAATGGACACTTATAGGATGTCTACAAGTTATCCTGTTGCTGATACATCTTCTTCTTTAAAAGAAGCTAGAACGAGCCGAGAGCCCAGACAGCAGGCCACTTTAGAGGTACCTCCTAAGAGTTAACTATGTTATCTTCACCTTTACAGATCTAACTGTTTTCGGGTTTGTTTATTAGGACACATGTCTTTGAAACACTTCCTGTTAGAGACTGAATGACTCAATCATTAGACTCTGTGTTGTTCTTCCTTACAGTTTATAAGTTTAAAAGCTGCCCTTAACTGCAATATAAGAAGCCTTACGAACCACTAGCAGTTACCCTAGTTAGTTTAAAGTTAGACCTATTTTAGGCTTTTCTTTTCCTTCTTATTCCTTATTTCACATCCCTTTTTTTCATTTACACTCTTTTTTTCTCTTTCTTTGTGACTATTCAGGTTCCCCCTCCTACTTTTTCTCAAGTCATCTGTTCCCCATAACAATCCTCTCATCTACTTTCCACTCCCCCAGGCACCACAACTTCAGAGATAGATAGCATAATCCGGTACTATGCTCTCCAGACGTATAAAGCAGAAGTTATTACCTGTACCCTGCACTTTGCTAATTACATTTGAACAATACAACTATAACTCAGAACTCTCCACCTAACAATCTTTTAATAGCCACCCAAAATGTGAAGGGTTTTTTATCCGCTCAAAAGCTATCCATCGCCCTCTACAACTTCTATAAAAAGCACATTGATATTGTTTTCCTACAGGAGACCCACTTTAAAAAACGACACCAACCCAGACTGCCAACATACCACTATGAACAGCATTTCACCAGTTTGAATATAACGAGGAAAAATGGGGTCGGCACCTTGGTCAAAAAAGGTATCCCTTTCGAATTATTACACAGTAAAAAACACGAGGAAGGTAGATACCGCATTATAGTTAGCCTTTGCTATGGCAGACCCATAACACTAGTTAATCTATATGCCCCAAACAGACCCTATTCAAAGTTCTTCAGAACAGTGATGAATAAAGTGTTGGACATAGCCAAAGATCCTATATTCATTGCTGGAGACTTCAATTTCCCAATGAACCCTGCCATAGACACATCCACTGGGAAATCATATAGATGTTTGGAGACTGACTCATACTAACACCAAAGACTTTACATTTTTCTCGCATCCGCAGAAAACGTACACGTGACTCGACTATATCTTGTGTGATCAATCTTCACTCCAGTTACTTATAGATGCGAGAATATCACAAACACCATGGTCAGACCATGCAATGGTGCTCGGCTCATTTGCATGATCGCAAAAGCCGGGATTTAGAGATTTGTGGAGAATGAATAATACGATTTTCACTGACCCCCTAGCACTCAAGACCATTGTAGACAAGACAGAGCTTTTTTTTTAGTTAAACAACCCACATGAGACCTCACCAGTGAATAACTGGGAAACATACAAATGCTACATTAGAGGTGACATTATTAAATTATCTATCCAATCCCGTAAACAACAATAGACAAAATACAAAGCATTAGTTTCTGCACTTAATAAATTAGAAAAAGACCACAAGTTAAATCCCTCCTCCAATACACTCCTCACACAAATTCAGCAAGCCAGGGATGACCTCAATCAACATCTCATTAAGAATGGACATAGACGCGCCCTAGCACTAAATGCTATGTACTTTGCAGAAAAAAAACAAATCAGGGAGATTGATGGCAAGAAACCTCAAGAAAAAGCACTACAAAGCATTTGTTAAAAATATCACAAACAAAGACAACGAAACCAAACATACAAGTATTGATATAGCCAACTCTTTCTCAGAGTACTACAGTAATTTATACCACATTAATAGTTATACGCTCAACAACAAACAGGAACTGATAGCTATCTCAACCATATAAACCTCCCAACTCTGACAGAACAAGACAGACTAGAGCTTGAAGCCCCAATACTCTTGACTGAAATACAAGATACCATAGGACATCTCCCTCTGGGAAAGGCCCCAGGGCCTGACGACTTCACTGACAAATTGATCAGTGATACAAGATGCTGAGCAAACAATTAAGCCCCCACCTATTGACTCTATTCCGCTCAATAGGACAATGACTCTGTTCCGCTCAATAAGACAATGAATTTTCCCACCAGATGCTAGACGCAACAATTAGTTATTCCCAAACCAGGCAAAGATCCAAGAAAAGTAACCAATTATAGACCAATCTCTCTAATCAATATTGATATAAAAATATACTCCAAGTTGTTAGCAAACAGACTAAAACGATTTCTCCCATCACTGATACATCCAGATTAAGTTGGGTTTATCCCAAACCGGGAAGCAAAAGATAATACGACTAGACTACTTCACCTGATACACTACTCCTCCCACACCAAGACACCACTGGCTTTAATATCGACCAACGCCGAAAAGGCATTCAATAGGGTAGATTGGCAGTTCCTATGGTCCACATTACAAAAATTCGGATTACCCTATATATTTATATATCAAATTAACTATTTTCTCCTACCTGTCCACAGCGAGACAGGAACTACACACAATTCGTATTAAAGAGGCACAAAGAAAAGCTTTTTATCTCAGAAGATTCTTTTTTTATTAATGTAATAGACCGGAATCACACCTAGCTAAACTATTGAAAACACAATGACTTAGCTCACAAATAATCACAATTGTTACCCCTGAAAACCAACACATTACTGATAGTGCGGGCATAGCAAACCATTTTAGTTCATATTATGCTAAACTATATAACCTGCAATCAAATGATACACCAGAACACATAACCAAAATGGTACAATACATTAAAGACGCAAACTTGCCCAAATTACAAACTAGTAGTAAGGAAAATCTGGAAAAACCCATCACCCTCCAGGAAATACTCACAGCCATTACAGGACTGCCCTCTGAGTAAAGTACTGGACCAGATGGTTTTACAAATGCCTATTATAAAAAATTCAAACACATTATAGCTCCACATCTGCTAAACCTTTTTCACACGTTAGATGATGATCATGCATTACCTAACGAGATGTTGCTGGCACACATAACTGTAATACCGAAGCCAAATAAATCCCCCACTGACCCAAGCGGTTATAGACCCATCTCGCTTCTGAATACAGATGTTAAGATTTTTGGAAAAATACCATATTAAAGGATATAATACACATGGAGCACACAGAGAAGCGAGAGACAATACTATTAGAGCCCTCACATTAATGTCATACGCCGAACACAATGCTATACCAGCTGTGTTTTTGCCGACAGACGCAGAAAAGGAATTTGATCTTATTAATTGGCAATTTTTTTAAAGAAACCCTGATCTCCTTTGGTTTTGGACCTAAAATGATCTCGCAAATATTCAGCTTATACTCTTGCCCCATAGCTAAAGTTAAAGTGAATAGCATGCTGTCCAGACCCTTTAATATTAAAAATGGAACAAGGCAAGGGTGTCCCCTGTCCCCAACACTATTTATCATGACAATGGAGGTTTTGGCAGAGCATGTTAGATCGAATTCCAACATCAGAGGTATAGAAATTGGACCACATAATTTTAAAATTGCCCTGTATGCAGACGACATGCTTTTTACGGTGTCATCCCTGGCCAACTCCATTCCGGAGATAATGGCAGAAATAAATAGATTTGGACAGTATTTAAACTTTTTAGTTAATACACAAAAATAGGAACTCTTGAACATTTCCCTCCCACAACAAGATTTTAAGTTGTTATCAGACATTTGCCCTTTAAAACTTCAATTTAAAACTATTAATATACTTAGGAATACACCTTTCCTCTTCACCAACAATATTATTCAATAGCAATCTCCTCACTCTTTTACATATTACGCAAAAGGACTTAAGCTTATAGGCGAGCAACCAATCTCTTGGTGGGGACGCATCCAATGTATAAAAATGACCACCCTGCCCAGAATCTTTATATATTACAAGCCCTCCTAATCCCCATTCCAAAGTGGCGTGCAAGCCAATTACTGAAACACATTAACACGTTTATTTGGTGACAAAGCAAACCCAGAATCAATAGAGAAACCATGTTTAGGACTCACCTGTATAGCTGATTATATTGATGCTATTACAATACAAAGGGTTGTGGATTGGCACGGTGCCAAGGATAGCAAAGCATGGGTGGCATTGGATTCCCATATATTAAAAAAAAACTTCAATAGGAGCACTTTGTTGGGTTCTGAAAAATCTTAGGCCTTCCCAATGCAAGGTCCTAGCTGTTTTTAGACATAGTTTTGACAATTGGGACTCAATCATTGCAAAGCATAAACATATGTTGGGCATTAGATCCCCTCTTTTCCCTATCCCGGTTAATGCCGAGTTATTTGGAGGGCTTGACAAAGGATTTCAAAAAGTCAGAATGGGTTACACCACACAAATTGCAGACTTTGTGTCTGAGGGTAAACTTATGGATAGAAATGGTATAAAAGAGATAGTGGGGGGTAATTATTCAAGCTGGCTTAAATATGTGCAACTTTCGCATTTCATTCACACTTCCCTATTCAAAACAGACTTCTTACGAGCGATGACCCCAATTGAAAGCATATGTGCTACAAACAGTATAATATCACACTCCTTATCAATGGCTAGGAAAGTTATACAAACACCACAAGCAATCACTCTTTCCATTTACACAGTTAAATGGCACGCTAATCTGGATATGACTCTTAAAATAGTTTTTAATAAAACTAGATGGGCATCTACCTCCCCAAAATTATTAGAGCTTAACTTTAAAGTCATACTACGATGGTACCTTACCCCAACCTGCATTCTATCTACACAGGAGCTAACAACAAATGTTGGAGGGGTTGTGAGGTTAAAGGGAGTTACAAACATATGTGGTGGGACTGCAGGAAACTGAAGCAGCTGTGGCAAAGTGTAGAAACTTACTTTAGGAAGATACTGACTTTAAACTCACACTTAGAATAGCACTACTTAATGACTTACCTAAGTTCCCATGCAAATTGAGGCTATCATTATTACAAATAGGTTTAAACGGGCCAAAGTCCCTAATAGCCCTTAAATGGAAAACCCCAACAGAAAAGCTATGGATAGAAAAAGTCTTGGACATACTGGTGTTAGAAGAATTATGATTCCTTAAAAGACAGAAATTGAATATTCTACATGACATAACATTTATATGGGAAGATTCTATCCACACTTCACAACACAAATTTTGACCTTAAAATGACATGACGTTCACTATTTAACGAGTCAAGCTTACATGCAATGCTGATCTGAAAGGCGGCCATGAATGTAATTATGTAGAATAATTGTAACACTTAGATTAATAATGTAAATAAATGAGAGCGAGCCAGCTTAAGCACAAGTTTTCAGTTTAGATTTACTTCTTTAGTTTAATTTTTGATTACCGTTATGACTTCATTAAGAACTTTGATGGTTGCAACAAGTTATAAGAACTTTTAATACCATAGTACAATAGATTATAAGATGACTGTACCAATGAAAAGTTATTCTTTGAAATGTAATTTATTGGATATGTAAATCCATCGCTTTAATTAAAAAAAAAAAAAAAAAAAAGAATTCCCTCCAAAGTATCCAGACCCCAATTGATCCCTTTCATATAGTAAAAATTTTCTCAGAAATGCAAAGGTATGTAAAAGAAAGGCAACAACCACTAGACTAAAAATAAACTATTTAATAAAAAAAAAGGAAGCACAGCCAACCCCAGTGGTTTAGAACACGGATAGCCAATTTCCCAACGCATGAGGGCTGCAGATAATCGCATACAACTTTGACTATTATATTAATTTATTAAAAAAAAAAAAATTTCCAGTAGCACGGGGCCAGGTTTAGCGAAGGTTGTAGAGTACCCTCTGCGTCAGAGAATTAAGGTACAAAGCTATGCATTTGTAGAAGAAAGAACTCAGTGTATTATCAAACATGTGGGTATTGAATGTTTTCTAAAAAAAAAATACTCAGTAATTTCCATCAAGTTAGTGATAAAGCAGAAGTATAAAACTTCATATAATGGCTGTGTATGTTTCAGTGTGACAACACCTTCCTCAGAACTTATATTATTTCATAAGCAGTAAAGTCATGTTTATGTTCTTAAATACATTTGTATATGAGGTTTGATAAATTCAATAATTGATTAGGCTGAAATGTGTTCAGGAACACGCAGAAAGTACCATGTTAGTCCTAATATTATGGATATATTGCACTAGATGTTTTCAGCCTAACCTGTTCCTGGTGTCTACTTAGTGTATTTGACAAGGGATTGAGAAATGATGGAGTTGTTGTAAAAATGTTGAATAGAATAAAACAGAAGTTGAAATCATTGTTAGTGAAGCTAGCCCAGTGTTTTAAGTTTGATTGTTCACTGTTCGTTTTTCTGAAATATTTTACTAGTATTTCTTTAAAGGGACACTCAGGCTTTATTAAATTTTCATGATTCAGATAGAGCATGTAATTTTAAACAACTTTCCAATTTACTTCCATTAAAAAAATGTGCACAGTCTTTTATATTTACACTTTTTTTGAGTCACCAGCTCCTACTGAGCATGTGCAAGAACTCAGACTATACGTATATGCATTTGTGATTGGCTGATTGCTGTCACATGGTACAGGGGGAATGGAAATATACATAACTTTAAAATGTGTTAGAAAAGAATATACTACTCATTTGAAATTCAGAGTAAATGATATTGTATTGTCTTGTTATCTTGCATTTGTTGATTATGCAAATCTGCTGTGTTTACTGGTCCTTTAACCTCTTAAGGACATATGACAGAATTTTTCCGTCATAAAACAATTGAGCAAACTGAAAGCTGTGTCCTTAAAGGGTTAATATTTAATATACTTCATATATATAATGATAATTATTGAAACAGTTTACTTTAATGCCACATATTAGCTTGTTGCATTAAATGGTTGTCGTCATATGGATTTACAACTATCCATTATCAGGAAACAGGACTATTTTAAATAGCATTAGATGTGGTCTTGCTAGTAGGTTTGTGTGTTTTTTTCTCTCCCTCTGAAAAAGTCAGTCATTGAGATACAAATGAACGAAACTGTGTGGTTCTCTGACACTAATTCAGTTTTTTTAAAGGGACAGGGAACACATTTGAGTTTGTAATATAAAATGTCTAATTATGCATAGTAGAGAAACTTTGCAATATATGCTAATTTATTTATTTAATGCTTTCTCATGTAATCCAAGTCTGAAAATGTTATCATGTTACACTAATACATGCTACATATAATGATGTATTCACAGCAAATCATCAAATATCAGCCTTAGAATAATATGTAGATGTATTTTTTCACAATTATATCTGTTATTTAAATATTGAAAATATAAGTGTAAAGGTTTAGTTTCTATAAAGTACATTAGGTTTTTTTATCGCTGTTTGTGTAAAAAAGGCTTTGTGGAAACCCTGTTAGAAAATCCTATGTTTCACACAACCTTGTTTGGACAGTCTATCTTTTTTTGCCTGTTTTAGAACTGTCCCTAATTACACTCAGCGGGAAAGATATATAAATAGATATATAGATAGATAATATATATAATTGAAAACTTAAGTTAAAATGTGGTGATATATTTTGCTCCTTAACCTGTAATTTAACTCTGAAAATTGTTGGTTTTCTAAATTCCACTGAATTTCTATAAAGTAATATATAAGTATATTGCAACATTTTTTTAACTACACATCATTGAATATGTTGTATTACAATATCATACTGTTTAATATCCATTTTATAGTACACATGGCAGGCTTTACAAGCCCAACGCTACCACATATCTGTTCGTAGGAGACAAAGGGGCCCATTTATCAAGCTCCATAAGGAGCTTGATAAATGGGCCAAACAAAACTGTTACTGCATGCAGTACCCACTTTTCTACCCAAGGCCAGTATACAAGTTTGCAGATCTTCATGCTAGTGTTTGTAACACTTGTGTAATTGCAGACTGCAAGCATTCATAACAGTTTAGTGAAAATATTGTTATACCTGTTGTAAGATATTAGTGTGGGTGACTGTTGTTGCTTGTTTTATTTTTGTTGAACTTGCTACTTGGCACACACTTTTACAGTTTTGTTCATAATGTGGTGCAACCGTGTAGAGAATTTGGTTTGTGCACGCAGCTTGTCAGATAAGGGAACATTAGATCAGTGTTTTTCAACCAGTGTGCCGTGGCACACTAGTGTGCCGTGAGAGATCCTCAGGTGTGCCACGGCAGACTGACAACAGTGTGACATATTTTTTAAACTTTGCTTGTTTTTTACTCCCAGTGCAGGGGTAGTTTGTAGGAGGCATGGCATAACAGCACAATACATACAGTATGTGTGTGTTTGTGTGTATGTGTATATATATGCTGTATTAGGCTACAATGTGTGATTTTTTTTAAATTTTGGGATGGTGGTGTGCCACAGGATTTTTTAATGTAAAAAAGTGTGCCACGGCAAAAAAAAGGTTAAAAATCACTGCATTAGATTACATTCTCTACTGTCACATCATGTATTCTCCTATTTTTAAGTCGTCCCCCCACACACACTTTTTTCTTTATAAGTATAGAATCCAAATAATATTATTTATCTACAGTATTTGCAAAATAACTACTGTATAATCTAGAAACAGAAACAGGACGTTTTCAGTATGAAACCAGTGTATGATCACATACAGCTTGAATAAAGCTATTTTGCATTCAGCCCTGTGCTTATTGTCTCTTAGTGGATCTCTCACTTTGTCAAGGTGGCCGATTAAAAAGGAAACTATTATTTCTGTTAAATATTTATATAGTGCTTTGTTTAGTGTAAAAATAAATAAAACAATATTGCGTCAGTATGCTAAGACCATAACCTTATAATGTAAATATAATCAGTATTCTATTTTAAACTTTCAGCAAATGGCCTAGAGCTGAAAAAGAAAATACCGTAAACCAAAGGACCAAGGTCCCATACTAATCCATTTGAACTGACACGTAAAAATGTTTTTTTTTTATTTTAAACTGTTCGAATAATCCATTAGAAGAGCAACCATTTTAATTAGTAAAACCAGCCAAGTTGTGTATAGCAGGAATATAGTTAAATGCACAAATACAAAATATGGCGTAAGAAGCACTTCACACGATTTTCTGTTATTGAGGGGTTTTCACAGACATGCACAGAAGCAAATGATACAGACAGCACAAATACAGAACAATGTTGACATTGGAAAAAACTTTCAAAAGCTATGCTGCTTGAAAATAGCCAAAATGGGTACTCATAAAAGGATATAAAAGGATGCTTTTAAAAAAACAAAAACCCTTCATTTAAATAGATTTTCTTTAAGGTAGATGTAATTTTTACTTTGACAATTAGATAAGCAAAAACAAGAAACTGTGCAAATGCCATTAACAGGTCTTTGGTTGTGTTGGTTTTTTTTTTGCTTCTTCTTTGGCTGTAATCCCAAATTGAAACAGAAATAATTTCCCAGCCCTTTGTACGGCTCATTAAGCCTGGCATAATAAGGAAGGGCCTACCTTAGTGACGTCACCTGCTTTGACAGCGTGAGTTCTACTGTATATCTAAAGTTGAAGGAAGCCTGATCAGTTTTTGCAAACAGCACTCAAGGTAATCATTAGAATATGAGCTCTGACTGGGGGCATTATGGAGTAGCCAATTGCAGGAAAGTCATTAGGTAGTAGATTTGTCTGTAATGGTCAACTTTAAAATGTTTTATAATAAAACAAAATGATTATGACACATCTCAGTTTCTTTTATCACTAACACTTCCATTCAGTATTTGTTACAATAATATGTTTGTATCTCTTTAGATTTTTAAAATATGGCATGACCTTAATATTTTTCTATCTCATTTCCCTATTATTTTAAAATATGACATATAAAAAGTTGTTATGTAAAAATCTACTTTTAACTGAGTGCATTTCAAGTAGGCAGTGTGGTTCAGTCTTGCAATTCAGTACTTTTTACATTTTACTTATATTAAAATTTAATAAGAAATACAGATCAGCTTGTTAATAAAAAATCCAGATCTGGCAAATTCAAAAATGTATTTTTCTTGGTAAATGAAAACAAATTTGGTCTGGAAAAGTTATTTCAATTTGACATTGTAAAGAACATCTGTGCATGCTCACCGAATTACATTTCAGTCCTTTATAACACCCATGCACATTCAGCATCAGAAACTCTGCACCTACTGCTCATTTTCTGTCTTTACACCAGATTTGAAGACTAGTACAGCGGTTTCACTATAGTTTTGTCTTGAAATCTTTGCTTAAATGTCAACTTTCACATTGTGATAACTCAAAGTACTGAACAGATTTACTTAAAATGTTCATTTATTTGTTTTACTTACTTAGATTCAAACAAGTCACATTGCAGTTTAATTTGTATTTCCCACAGATGAATACATATTGATTGAGGATCATTTGTGATCTAAAGAGTTTATAATCCAGTGATAATTTTAATGACAATTAAAAACAACACATAATACTGCTCTAGGCTTTTTTTGTGTTTTTCTAAATGCTGCTAATATATCTGTTATCACACGTGCTAAAATGCCATTAAAAATAACAGAAGATTATCTAAAGCAGTACTTTGCCCATCATTTCCCGGGTTGGCATTTTGTGCATGAGGCTTGTGCTGTTCTCCACTTGTTACATTGGATAGCAGCCTCATTGCTTTGATGTTGTGGAGCAGTGTCTGCATTCTATTCAAGTGAAAGACGTTACTTAGAGGCATTACCACTATACAAATCTGGGTGTGATCTAGGTTGAAAGAGATTACTGTATGTGGCTGCCCTCCCCCTTTTCCTGTGGGATGGTTCAGCCCTGTTTTGCATAAGTTTCTTTTGACTAGATCCATGTGTGGACTGTGCAGAGGACTCGTGGAATTACAGTGTGTTCGGCTGGATGTATGTCTGGAATTGAAGCTGTGCATTTAGGCTGCCTTTTAGAAAATCAACAGAATCAACATGTATTGTGCGTACCCTGTGCCTGGAGTGGGCAGTAATTCTTTGATGTACTACTACAATGGCAAGACGGTGAGAAAGCTTTTATTTGCTCATATTAACTGCATGCATTAGCCTCAAGCACCCAAGCCTCTGTTATGTGAGGGAGACTTCCCCCATGCAATTAAAGTTTAAGGATTTGTTGCTTGGTTTCACCGATAGCTCTTTAACTTCAGAAACTAACTCCAGTGTAGGTTTAAAATACTCAGAACTTGTTCCTTCAAAAGAAATTCCCTGGAAATGTTTCTGCAACTCTCACGTTATTATACAGTTTTCCCTGGGAATGTTTTTTTTTTTTGTTTTGTTTACGCGGATTACAACATTGGAAGATCTATTTAAAGCCGTTTGCAGATAAGTATTTTGTATATCCCATTAGGGAAAGGACATGTGCTTAATAGGGACAGGAAAGAATGTGCTTATTAATATGGAATTATTTGTTAATTTTTGGGAATTATTAAAATCGTCATCAAGTTAAATTCCTGTTTCCTGTTGAGACTTTGAGATTTGGTGCCTGAGTTGTACTGTTATTTTTGCATCTGCTTCCAATCAAATCTGCAAAGTAAGCAAATTTACAACTGTAAGTGAATTAATGCTGACAGATAAATACTGGACCTGCAAGATTTTTACAAAGCTTTGTTTTAAGAATATTTTTTTACTTATAAATAGTTGCATTTAATTCCATAAGTGACTAACAAATAAACTTCACACTTTTAAAGGGAAAACCCTATCCAGTCATTAAAAATACAAATGCAAGTTAACCGAATCCCATCAATCTCAAAGTGATACATAATCATGAGCAGGATTGTAGAATGTTCTGGGTCAGCAGTGATTAGATTATTTGTAGATTTTATTACTCATTTATAAACAAAGTGTCGTTTGTTTATACTGCGCTTTTAAGACCTCCCAGATCTCAGTTTCTTCTGTAAGCAATGATTAAATTATCATTGTTTTTGATACTGTATGCAAGTTCATTTTTATGTCCCTATACATTCAGTAGCAATTGTTATAGTATTTGTATTTTGTTATGTGTGGGTACACATTTTGTTTTTGCATATACCCTAGAACAAATCAATTTAAAGTTTAAAACCTTTTCTTTGTTCTTTACCACACAAAAAAAGCTTTGATGTTAAGTATTTCCAGGCAACTTCTTATGGACTGGGAGCTGGTACCTAAGTCCTTTCATAACACATGGCTGCCAGAGGTCAGAGGTGACATTTATGAGCTTGTGCAACTGGTAAACAAATGATAACTTATTCCCATTGTGCATCAAATGTAAATAATAGAAACTAAAACTAAAGTAGCATTAAGTATCCCTGTATGCTAATTTGGAATTACACATTGTCTCGTTTTATTTATGGGTATTTTTTCTTTATTTTTAATCACTTGGTGTGTCTGGTGTTTTCACCTGCTGAATAAGTCTATTTACCTGGCTGAAATTGTGACTACGTTACTGGTAATATATTTTGTACTGCTTGCTTGCCAGTGCATATACAGGGGCACATTACTCAAAATCACCCTCTACAAAAACAAATAATCCTTTTTTATTGGGCACCTAGCAAAGTATATATTGTAATATATTAGAGGGTCGGATCCCCCCACACACAATGATATTTACAGACTGCTTTTGTTAGAGCTTCTTACTTGCACTGGGCATATAGTGCTACCTAACAAAATAAGCCTGAATTATAACTGTTGCAAGGGATGTTTATTTTTATTTATTTTTTACATACAATTTACTTCTATGATGAAATTTGCTTCATTCCCATGATATTCTGTGTTGAAGTAATACCTAGGTAGGCATCTGGAGCACTACATGGCAGGAAATAGTGCTGCCATCTAGTGTTCTTGCAAATGGATAACATTCTAGCAAAGCTGCTGCCTTATAGTGCTCCAGAAATGGTCCGGCGCCTAAGCATAAGTCCCTGCTTTTCAACACCAGATACCAAAAGAACAAAGGCAAAATTGCTAATAGAAGTAAATGAGAAAGTTGTTTAAAATCACACGCTCCATCTAAATCTTGAAAGAAAAATGTGGGGTTGTAGGGTTTTGTCTTATTTGGGTGTAGTTTTTGTTTCTCCTTCCTGCAATGCTTCTTGATAAATGTATGGCCTCCTGCACTGCCCTTCTAGACATGAGATGCACCAGGGCTACATTACTTACCTGGCAATATGTTGCTCTGATGTTTATCTGTTGCTTACAAGTTAAACTAAACAAGTATTACAGTTTATTAACATTTAGCAATTGAGTTGTTGTTTTAAGTTATTGTTTTCAGATATTGCATCAGTAGCTGAATACATTGGTTATGACATTTATTACAAAGCTGTTATGTGATTATTGAAACATTTGGAAATCATATAACATGTAGACACAGTTTCCTGATATTTGTGCTTAGCCTTGAATTATATTTATTTGTTCCTTAAACCAGTGATTTTTACCCTTTTTTTTGCCGTGGCACACTTTTTTACATTAAAAAATCCTGTGGCACACCACCATCCCAAAATTTAAAAAAAAATCACACATTGTAGCCTAATACAGCATATATATATACACATACACACAAACACACACATACTGTATGTATTGTGCTGTTATGCCATGCCTCCTACAAACTACCCCTGCACTGGGAGTAAAAAACAAGCAAAGTTTAAAAATATGTCACACTGTTGTCAGTCTGCCGTGGCACACCTGAGGATCTCTCACGGCACACTAGTTGAAAAACACTGCCTTAAACAGCTGATTTGGCCTATTAAACTCTGAACTCAAGTGGTCTAATATTACAGCTTCAAGTTTTATTGAATGTGTACATTAGAGGACCTAAGATCATCAGTAAATTAAATTGACATTTTTAAAAGGCAAAAAAGTTCTATTATTTCTAGCAAAATGGTCCACAACAATCTATATGACTATAAGGCAGAGCGCTATCCTTGTACGATTATTTGGCGTATGCAGTTGTCTGACAATTCCTTTGTTTACAGTCCTTTGATAGAAATCACAAATGTACATTAGACATCACATTTTGGCTTTAAAATACTATTCTGTGGTAGAACAAACATCAGATACTTTGTCAGACTTTACCTGCAACAGATGATATGTAGCTGTTTCATGTTTCTTTGACAAATATATACAGGTATATCCGTTAATCTTTTTTTTTTTCCCCTCTAGTGAGAGGATTTACATATGTCTGCGCAGAACCAGTGGCGTATTTAGGTTTTGTGCTGCCCTAGGCACTTAATAATCTTCTACTCCCCTAGATTTTAAGCCTTTTTCTTAAAAACAATACTTCCGAAACAACACTAAGTGCTGATAGTGTGATGTCACATGGGCGCGGAGAGATACACATGGTCAGGGAGCAGCCAAAAAAAAAGGCCTCCGAGTGCCCACCACCCACACTTTTTCAGCTGGAGCCAGCCCCTAGTAGGAACTGCAGCCAGCAGGTCCCACCTTGAGGGAGAGAGAAAGTCATGTCACAGCACATTATCTATCCCCTTGCATCCAGTGCTATGGGTCCAGACTCCAAAGTAACTCCAAGTGCCTTGTTTGCCTAGGCTAAAATACGCCCATGCGCAGCACCCATTCCTGTGCTTTATTAAACACTGTGTGTCGTATAGAAATGCTTTAGTTCTCTAGGTTTCAGAATTAGAACGAGTGTAAATCAGTTGCTGTGCTGTGGACAGCTACAGCTGAATGAGCACTAATAAGTCACATGTTACAGCGCATAAGGCACAGACACTGCTGTCTGCTCCTCTGCCCTCACATTACATGCAGTGTACAACTTCACACACATCAACGCTTCTTTTATATCTTTATCTAAATATTATTATGGAAAACATTTACTGCTTAAAACTTGCATACACACATTTATTAGCAAAGTTTATTGTGCAGCTTTCTGTTAGCTGGATATGCAGCATCTTAAAATGAGTTGCTTCATAAAGAAATCTGACATTTTAACTAGGAAAACCTATGTTTTTTTGTGATTTTGCCAGATTCGGACACCAATATTTTGATGCATTACATTTACATTAAATACAAAACTTAAGTTAAGTTTTTTTAATGCACAATTTAAAAGTTGAACATTTTTGTGAAGAAAAGAATAAGCAAGATATCCTGCAAATTCCTTTGACTAAGCCCTCCTGGTGACACTTTTGTAGGGCTACCAATATTATTGAGATTAAGGGAAAAAAGCGTAATATGGCCAGCATGAATATTTCACAGCACTAAAGATAGGTAGTTTTAGACTCTGTATTTTTTATGATGTTATTAATAAAAAGTGCAATAAATGAGCATTTAAAAACATAGTGTATTTAAGTGTAGTGAAATGTTCTTCTTTCCACGGCATCTATTCTAATAAAACGCATATCTGTCCAGTTAAATGCCGTCCCACTGGGCTGTTTGAAACTACTGTGAGAAATCAGGGGGATGTAATTTTGTTAATGTGAGAATAGAAGGACAGACTACAGTGGTGGGTGGGAGCTGAGTGAAAAAGAGGATTAGATGGGTTTCAGGGAAAACATAAAGTTAGAGAATCAGAAATTAGAAAAAAAGATGAGAATAAGCATCAGAGAGGAAGGAGACAAGACAGAAAGAAACAAGGAGAAAATGAGAAACAGACTGTGAGACATAAATAGTAGTTAAGAGAGGCGGAATAAACCAATGAGACTGAAGCATGGGGGAGGGATGCCAGGTTCCAAAATATGTCTTTTTAGTGCCTGGCAAATGCAATTGATTAGGGTATAAGCTCCAAGGTAATTGTGCATGTGAACACTTTTTTCTTTGTCACAATACAGACTTTTTGCCTTATGATAACACATGATGCTATCCTTACATACATCAGATTGATGTAATATATACATACTGGAAACCGATCTGCATCTTGCTAGTTTGTAACTTTAGGAATTGCTGTTGTGATTGTTTCAGTGCAATTGCTAAAAATCCCATGGGATTTCCCACAGGAAAATTAGCTTTAAATCATGGTTTTCTGCATAAAGGTTTCATTTTTACAATAATAATAGTTCATATTAAATTTCCATTTATATCAGAAAATACTGGTTTAGTTATATACCATTAGAAATACATACATAGATAGATCATTGTAATTAATTAAATTATTGGGGTGAACTATCTCCAGATTAATAGGTTTATATTTGGTCACCTTTTCAGCTACTCTTTATTGCAAGAAGAAAAATAAAGACTACCTTAAAGGGACAGTCGACACCAGAATTGTTATTGTTTTAAAAGATAGATAATCCCTTTTTTTTACCCATTCCCTAGTTTTGCATAACCAACACAGTTATATTTATATATTTTTTACCTCTGTGATTATCTTGTATCTAAGCCTCTGCAGACTGCCCCTTTATTTCAGTTATTTTGACAGACTTGCAGTTTGGCCAATCAGTGATGGCTCCCAGGTAACTTCACGTGCATAAGCACAGTGTTATCTATATGAAAAACATGAACTAACACCCTCTAGTGGTGAAAAACCTGTTAAAATGCATTCTTAAGAGGCGGCCTTCAAGGTCTAAGAAATTAGCATATGAACCTCCTAGGTTAAGCTTTCAACTAAGAATACCAAGAGAACAAAGAAAAATTGGTGATAAAAGTACATTTGAAAGTTGTTTAAAATTGCATGCCCTATCTGAATCCTGAAAGTTGTTTTTGGACTAGACTGTCCCTTTAATAATAACAATTTAAAATAGATTTAACTAAAAAAAAAAATGTTTTACTGCTTGCCCTTCCCACCTCACACTTAGGTCCTTGTGCAGATCTATTCCACTCCAAACAATCTTCTATTCAGTGAGTTTCTTAAATCTTAGTTAGATTTGATTCTATGTACATAGATTTGCATGGGAGCAATAGAATAACAGGGAGAGTAACATCAAAATAATACTTTCATGATTCAGATAGAACATTCAATGTTGAACAACTTTCTAATATACTTCTATTATCTCATTTGCTTCATTCTCTTGGTATCCATTGTTGAAAAAGCATGCATAGGTAGGCTCAGGAGTAATGTACTACTGTGAGCTAGCTGCTTGTCACTGTCTCACCAAGTTTGTTTACCTATCTCCCAGTAGAGTGTTGCTCTCCTTCAACAAAGGATATCAATAGAATGCAGCAAATTACATTGTGAATTGATTAATAAAAGAACATTTACCTCATGCTACATAATTAAAAACAAATCTAGATTTCAGGATGAATAACCTTTCGATTATAATGTACCTTGAATAGAAATTTAGAAAGGTTTTTCATCAAAAAAGCATTTTATTTAAAAAAAAATCCTATTTAAATTAAAAAAAAAACTGATTTAAAAAATCAGTTTTTTTTAAAAATAATAATTGATTTTTATCCACCCTTGTGTGTATCATGACCAGATAGCCAAGAGCCTGCAATATTCTGCACTGTGATTGGGTAACTTAGAGCCCATTTGTCCATAATTGGCCAAAGTAATGGAGAACTTTGTTTGCACAGATCTTAGTGTGGTGATTTTTTTACAAGAATAAATCCAGCTCTGAAAAGAACCAAACAGCAAGAGCAGCCGCCTACTTCCACATTTGGATCCTCACAAAGGATTTGAATACACATCTCTAATACAAGGAATAGTGCAATAAAGAAATCCACCTTTTTGTTCTTTGTAAACATATATTTAATGTATGATGTATTTCTTAAAGGAACAGTTAAGTCAAAGTGAAACTTTCATGATTCAGATAGAACGTGTCATTTTATAACATTTTCTTTTTGCTTCTGTTATCTAAATTGATTAGTTTTCTTGCTATCCTTTGTTGAAAAGCATACATAGGTAGGCTCAAGAACAGCAATGCACTACTGGAAGCTAGGTGCTGATTGGTGGCTGCACATATATTACTCTTGTGATTAACTCACCGATATGTTTAGGTGGCTCCCAGTAGTGCATTGCTGCTTATTCAGCAAAGGGTATCATGATAATTAAGCACATTTGATAATAGAAGTAAATTGGTAAGTTGTTTAAAGTGACAGTATACATCAATTTTCATATAACTGCATGTAACAGACACTACTATAAAGAATAATATGCACAGATACTGATCTAAAAATCCTGTATAAAACTGTATAAAAACTTACTTAGTAGCTCCCAGTTTAGCACCGTTGATGAGTTTAGGCTGGGACACCCAATGAAAGGGGCTGGGAAAGTAGGAACAGCAGACTCTCTAGCTCCCTCGGCTTATGCAAAGCTCCATTACACAAACAGGATCAAGCTCTAGATATCAGTATACATCGCAAACTTTGTGGCTTGGTTAGGAGAAAATCTGCACAATGTTATTTAACATAAGCAAAACTATACGTTGTTACAAAAACACCCCAAGATGGGCTATATGAATGGATCATCTACAAAACATTTATGCAAAGAAACATCTTGTGTATATTGCCCTTTACGTTTGTATGTTCTATCTGAATTGTGAAAGAAATTGTTGGGGTTTTATGTCCCTTTAATTGTTGTTATATACTATAACTTTAATGGTGGAAGTATGGGCAAGATAAACAACATTGACTGGATAAGCATAAGGCTTTTGTTTTTGAGTACAAAAAAATAGCGAAAATACAAAAACACAATTACCATACATGATATATATATTTTCTTTGTATCCATTATACAAAATTAACTAAACAATAAATCTGTTCCCCCTACCATATCAGGAAGAGCAATTGTTCTTAGAACTTTAGACTTACAATAATTTCACATTGACTAATATCTCAAAAGGGGTAGAGCCAAGCTTATTTAAAGAGACATTGGGGCGGATTTATTAAACTGCGGATGGACATGATACGATGTAGCATATCATGTTTGCAGCACATCGATAAATGCTGACAGCATACGCTGTCTGTATTTATCATCGCACAAGCAGTTATTGTAAACTGCTTGTGCAGTGCCGCACCCTGCAGATTTGCGACCAAGCTGCCGCTAGCAGGGAGTGTCAATCAGCCCGATCGTAAAGGATCAGGCGGATTGATGGCTACAGCCATATATTTAATATATATTTAATGTATGATGTATTTCTTAAAGGAACAGTTAAGTCAAAGTGAAACTTTCATGATTCAGATAGAACGTGTCATTTTATAACATTTTCTTTTTGCTTCTGTTATCTAAATTGATTAGTTTTCTTGCTATCCTTTGTTGAAAAGCATACATAGGTAGGCTCAAGAACAACAATGCACTACTGGAAGCTAGGTGCTGATTGGTGGCTGCACATATATTACTCTTGTGATTAACTCACCGATATGTTTAGGTGGCTCCCAGTAGTGCATTGCTGCTTATTCAGCAAAGGGTATCATGATAATTCAGCACATTTGATAATAGAAGTAAATTGGTAAGTTGTTTAAAGTGACAGTATACATCAATTTTAGAGCCAAGCTTATTTAAAGAGACATTGGGGCGGATTTATTAAAGTGCGGATGGACATGATACGATGTAGCATATCATGTTTGCAGCACATCGATAAATGCTGACAGCATACGCTGTCTGTATTTATCATCGCACAAGCAGTTATTGTAAACTGCTTGTGCAGTGCCGCACCCTGCAGATTTGCGACCAAGCTGCCGCTAGCAGGGAGTGTCAATCAGCCCGATCGTAAAGGATCAGGCGGATTGATGGCTACAGCCTCAGAGCAGGCGGACAAATTATGGAGCAGCGGCCTTTAGACTGCTGCTTCATAACTTCTTTTTCCGGCAAGCCTAAAGGCACCCGTGTAAACAAGGGGTATCAAGCTCCATTCGGAGCTTGATAATTCGGCCCCATTAAATGAACCTAAAGTGCAGCATAATAATGCTATTATGTATTAGTGTATTGCATATACCACAATTAAAGTCCTCTCCAGCAATAAACTACGTGGAGCTAGCTGAGCACATATGGGCATATATGTTTAGCCACCAATTACCCGCTAGCTCTTATGTAGCTGGTTCAGGCAGTTTGGTAGTGTAGCCACCTACCACCAGCTAGCTTGTAGTATTTAGTTGCTTCAGGCAATTTGCATCATGGTAGATAATGAGTCATATGTTACTTAAATATAGGGCTGCAACTAACGATTATTTTCATAATCGATTAATCGTCCGATTATTTTTTCGATTGACTAATCGGATAAAAAAAAACAACATTTTTTCCTGTATTTAAAAACAATTCACATACTGAATGTTACAAATATAAACTTCAGACTAAAACTTTACATTAACACATCTTTTTGTCCAATTTTTAAGCAGCAGAACAAATTTTTATACTTAAGCAAAACAAAACCACAAACTGTCACTGTTTATAACATTCTGTTATTCACTCTTTCAGAAACTTTGCTCCGAAATGCAAAAATGTCAACATGTCCACATGCTCCTGGCTGAGGCCGGCTCTCTTTTTGCAGCAATTTTGCCTGCAGCAGAGAAGAGGCGCTCAGATGGTGTTGAGGTGCCTGAGATTCATAAGTAGGGTTTTGCCAATTTCCCCAAGGTGGCATATTTATCTTTGTTAACTCTCCACCAATGCAATAATCTCTTAACAAAGTAAGCCCGGACTTCATTCTAACATAAAATATTGATTTAATATAAACAATCCAAATGATGACGCCTATTTTATTTCTTTATTAAGTCAGGAGTAGTTGTGAACTTATACTGTCCTGAAAAAGTGAAAAGTAAACTTCTGTAGAAGTCCTTTAGGTTAAGGGCATAACCATAAAACACAATACCATGTGGAGGAGCTCATTAGAGTTACGCAGTTAGTGCCATGCACAGACCAACTAATTTCAAACCAACTAATCAATTATGAGATTTGTTGACAACTATTTTCATAATCGATTATTATCGATTATGTCGATTAGTTGTTGCAGCTCTACTTTCGTGGCTCTCTTCCTACCTGTCAAAGCGTACCTTTAGTGTAGCCTTCTCTGGGGCCTCCTCTGCCCCGTCACCACTTTCTGTTGAAGTACCGCAAGGCTCTGTCCTCGGTCCCCTTCTCTTCTCAATATACAGTTCATCACTAGGTTCCCTAATAAAGTCCCACGGTTTCCAATATCATTTGTATGCCGATGACACCCAAATCTACTTCTCTGCACCAGACCTATCTCCTTCCTTGCTATCCTGTGTAACTAACTGTCTTTCTCACATCTCTTCCTGGATGTCCTCTCACTACCTCAAGCTAAATCTCTCCAAAACTGAGCTCCTCATTTTCCCCCCTTCTTCCAAAATCTTCACCATCAATCTCTCTATAACTGTCGATAACTCAATCATTACCCCTACCCCGCATGCCCGATGTCTCGGGGTCACATTTGACTCAGATCTTTCTTTCACTCCTCACATTCAGTCTTTGGCTAAATCCTGCCGCTTCCACCTTAAAAACATCTCTAAAATTAGACACTTTCTTACACAAGACACAACTAAGATTGTAATCCACTCTCTCATTCTTTCCCGCCTCGATTACTGCAACTCTGTCCTCTCTGGTCTCCCCACCTGCTGCCTAGCTCCTTTACAATCCTTAATGAATGCCTCTGCCAGACTCATCTTCCTTACACATCGCTCTTCGTCTGCTGCACTTCTCTGCCAATCACTTCACTGGCTTCCTCTTGCCTCTAGGATCAAACACAAAATTCTCACTCTGACATACGAAGCTCTCAACTGCACTGCTCCCCCCTATATCTCAGACCTTGTCTCCAGATACTCTCACTCCCGTCCCCTTCGCTCTGCTCATGACCTCCTACTCTCCTACTCTCTGGTTACCTCATCGCACTCCAGTTTACAGGACTTCTCCAGACTGGCTCCCATCTTGTGGAACTCTCTGCCTCGCTCCACAAGACTGTCCCCTAGTTTTGAAAGCTTCAAGACTCTACTGTTCAGGGATGCATACAACCTATGCTAACCTTTATTTCTACTAGTTCCACTCCTCCATTGCTATCCCCTGAACCCCCTTAGCATGTAAGCCTAAGAGTCCAGCTGTTTGTAGATCACCTTCTTAAGAGCTAATTACAACAGTGCAACTCTTGGCAGGGCCCTCTACCCATTTGATCCCTATAATTGTTTTGTTGTACTCCCCCTTTGTTTATAGCGCTGCGGAATCTGTTGGCGCTCTACAAATAACCGATAATAATAAATATGTATTTACTGATGTCAGTGTGGTTTAGAAATCTATAGTTTAGATTCAGGAATAAATTCTCAAAATTTGTTTCTGCTTCACTTATAAATTAATGAATCATTTACAGCAATATGTATTTTTACAATAGTCATTTTCAAAATTAAGTTTCTAATAGTATACCTTTTTGATGCACTTATTTTATTATTCTATATATTCTATATTCTATATTCTAAGGAAAATATAATAGTCAAAATGTTTTTAATTCTTTCAGCATGTTATAATATGTAATGTGCCTGCTTTTGGACTAGAAATGTCAAAGCAACTTTTATTTTAAAGCTCCACTCCCTCAGTTCCAAAATAAATATATTTTTTTCCCCAGAATTTGAGTCCATGCACAACTGATATATAAAAATATAATAAGCCCTCTACTGTTCACGCCCAGTGCTGTTTTTTGTGGTTAATATTTTGGTCTGAATTGTGAATGGAAAAGAGTAGTTTATATCTCCCACTGACCATTCCCTTCAGGGTTAATGTATTAAATGTAATTTGCCTTTTTAAAGGGACATTATACACTAGATTTTTTTTGCATAAATATTTTGTAGATAATCCATTTATATGGCTCATCTGGTAGTTTTCTTGTAAACATGAATAGTTTTGCTTATTTGTTTTAATAACAGTGATGATTTTTAGACTCTTAACCAAGCCCCACAGTGTCAGATTTATACACATGTTTACAGACTCCTGCTGGCTCCTGTTTATGTTATGGCTTTTCATATGGAACGAAGGGGTGAAGGGGGGATTTTCTGCTCTTCTTTCCCAGCCCCTTTAACTGGATGTACCAGCTAAACCTTATCAGCAGTGCTAAACTGGAAGCTTCTAAGTAAGTTTTTAAAAAGGTTTTATACTGGATTTTTAGATCTGCATTTGTGCATATTCTTCTTTATAGTAGTGTCTATTACATGCAGTTATATGAAAATGGGTGTTTACTGTCCCTTTAAGAATTTTCTGCAGAGTAATTGTTTTACTGCCATCTGACACCCTGGGTATGAGTTCCTGTAAAGCATATTTGGCACATTTTATAGGAGTGTCTTTTCTCAATATGTTTAAACATTTGAGTCACATACAGTAATGTCACATTTGTTTCCCAGCATTGAATTCAGGCATTATGTAGTGCCAAGACAGCAGAATTAAAGGGACAGTTTATTCTAACATTTTCTACCATGCACAGTACAGCACTAACACATGTTGAGTTTCTTTTTTTGGAACACATTTAAGTACAAGCGGTTTGATTTTCAACCTAATATTGGAGTGTTCATTTTGTATTCCCACTACTACTCACTGGCTGATCAGGACAACTACCTCTGCTTTAACACCCCTCTGGGCGAGTGACCAGAAAAAAAAAAAAAAAAATATATATATATATATATATATATATATAATAACTATAACAACTATAACTACAAGTGCTGCTGGGAATAGCATAGCAGTGAATTTGGTTAACAGTTTCTAATCTTCAGTTGATTATCCCATTACTTTTCTCTTCATACGATGAAATACGATGACTTGAAATGTATCATACTTTGGCTTTTTCTCCAATGTATGTGCTCCAGGACTAGGATTTTTTCACCATGGGCAGATTAATATAGGGGCTATTAGAGCGGCATGACAGTGCAGTAACTTTTTATTCTGTTATATGTCGGTGTTAAAGTAAGTCTATTAACTGGCGCTATATATTTAGTGTGCAAAGTTTTGGAGGCGCCAGCAAGCCTGCGCTATCTAGGAATTCCCCCCTAAAGGCTTTCCGGGGCTTTTTTTTTATAGATATACAATTAAGATATGTAGCATTTTTAAACCAGAATACATATCATGTACAATGAAGCAATTTGTATATACAGGTACAAATCCCCAAAGCCGCAATTCCAAAATCTAGACTTTTTCATAACAGCTCCTATTACCTTTCTGATTACAGTACTGTACTATCTTTCTGATGGCATCATACAACTACCTTTAGGTCAGGGGTAGACAAATTTGTTACAAATAATACATTTAGGTGCCAGAAACTTTTGGTCATCCTTGTTACGTTATATATACACACACTCACACATATATTATATAAGCGCACAGTAAAAGTTGGATTTGGATTTCACAGCTGCATGGGGGAAAGCACACATGGGTGTCTGACCAGGGATTCAGGACCTCATTTTAAGGTGCCAGTGGCACCGGGTTTATGTTGAGCCCCGTGTTAGGTTGCATGTATAAGCTGTATTATGACCTGTAAATATTGCCTAAATTGCATAAGACTTTTCACTTTGTCCTATCCCTCTACAGGCTGTCTAATTTTACAGATGCAAATTTACAAATATTCTGAAATCCAAAACTTTTCAGATTCCCAAGCAGTTTGAATAAAGGGGTTTGTTCTTGTATTTGTTTTAATTACTATGTATTTCTGAGTAACATTTAAGTATTGCATATTACATTGGCCCCATAACCCCAGAATAATTTGCTCAACAAGTTTGCATTATTCTTTCTGTTGACAAACACCCTTATTTGGGCAACAAGAGCATGGGGCCAATTTACCAACAGTCAGACGGACATGATCCACTGTAGCGTCGTATCATGTCTGCCCGACATCGCTGAATGCCGACAGCATATGCTGTTGGCATTTAACATTGCACAAGCAGTTCTGGTGAACTGCTTGTGCAATGCCGCCCCCTGCAGTTTCATGGCCAATCGGGTTGATTGCTGTCCAATGCCTCAGAAGCGGCAGGCTAGTAAAGGAGCATCGGTTTTAACACCACTGCTTCTTAATTCCTGATTCCGGCAAGCCTGATGGCTCGCACGGAAACAGGCACATTAATGGTGACTTGGCCCTTAATGTATCGGCCCCCATGTGTGGTGTGTAGGCACCAATCGGATGGTAGCACTGGTGAGAACAGACTATGCATGTAGTAGAAAAATATCTTTATATTAAGTAAGTCTGAAAAAGTATATATTGTGAATGAATATAATATGCTGTTCATTAAAGGGCTTCTTAGTGCTATGCTCTTATTTGTATGTCATTTGTTCATTTAAACGCACCTGCTCAGTCCTGCAATAAGTCACCATGTTAGTGCCCTTTATTTTTATTGGTCTGACTACACTGCTGTGAAATATTGCCTTATATGTGAAATATTGCCTTATTACTGAGAACGGCAAGAACAGGAGCTTTGGTAAAATACATTACAGCACTATCTAGCGCAGTGTTGGCTTCCCTTTAACTTAAAAAAATAAAATAACGTTGTGATTTTACCATTAAACAAGAAATTCTGGCATTTATTTGCTTGTGATCAGATGACACAGCCATCTGTTTTTCATTTGTGGGCATTTCTGATTGTAACTAAAAGACCCTTTTTCATGGTTCTGGCTGTATGTTTACCCACATCTGGAGCTAATGAAGTCAGAGAGACCACATCACTTGTGTTTTGCCGCTGGATCTCTTTGAACTGAAAATTTTTAGCTGGCACAAGTGCAGTTTCATAATATTACTGCTATATTTTAGCACACTATCATTTTAAGGTTCCTTGAATTATACAGTATAATAAGCCTGATTCTTTTTTCAGATTAGTTAGATCCTGAAATGTAAAATGGCAGTTGTGTGCTGATGTGCGCCATCAACATCGTTCTTGAAAGAATGCTATATTTATAGGTTGCAGTCTTTAAACTGGGATGAAAAGTTGATTATTCAGAACCAGCTGTATTTGCAGTAATTATTAATGCTAAAATTAATTTTAATTGACAGGTTTTTCTATAACATTTTTCAATTGACTACAGTCTTGAAGTTAGGCATTTTGTATCAAACTGGTTTCCTCATTTAAAGAGACATCAAAATCCAAGATTAACCCCATAAAGATATTTAAAGGGACAAAGAAAATGTTAGAGCATGCCGATTTTGCGTTAATGCTGCAACTTTGAGTTTAACACTCGTAAAGCAGCATATGCAGCAGCGTTCACACTACCCCGCCAGTAACTGGCTGTGTTCAGCTTCAGTGATTCCTGCTCCGAAAGCGAAACATTGCAGTGGTTTAACATATTGCACAGAAATTGCAGGTTTTAATTCATAGGAACATGCAAATTTGGCATTAGAATGCCCCTTGAAGGAGAATACAGTAAGATTATAGCGTGCTAAAGAAATATGCACGGTCCTGAGGTCCTATGAGCCCACTTTGGTTTACTATTCAACAAAGTATACCAAGAGAACAATGCACATTTGGTAATAGAAGTAAACTGGAAAGATGTTAAAAATACCATGCTCTGTCTAGACCAAGGACGTGTCTTTACTGTCCCTTTAAGATTGCAGTATACAGTAATATTTTTGTGTGAGCTTATTTAGATATGTCCTGTAAATGACAACAAATAAAGGGTATAAGAAAAACAAATTGAATCGTCCCTGGGCAGCACTTTATTTACAGATTCCTTGATCTTACTAAGAGTGTTTCTGAAAACTATTCATATGTAGAACTGATCATGATGATTTATTATACAACATAGCTTCATAACAATTTGTTGTGCTATATGTCATGTGATTCTTATTAACCATTCTTTCTCTACTTGTACTTCAGGTGTCTAGACATACACACATCCGCACGTGTGTGAAATCAATATTTCTGTTATTATGATAGATTCATGTGCAGTTATATTATCAGTATATTAAAAGTTTCCATCTTTCCTGATTTACCTTAAAGGGACAGTCAAGTCCAAAAAATTTTTTAAATGATTTAAAGGGACAGTCAAGTCCAAAAAAAACTTTCATGTTTCAAATAGGGCATGTAATTTTAAACAACTTTCCAATTTACTTTTATCACCAATTTTGCTTTGTTCTTTTGGTATTCTTAGTTGAAAGCTAGACCTAGGAAGGTTCATATGATAATTTCTAAGCCCTTGAAGGCCGCCTCTAATCACATGCTTTTGTATTTGCTTTTCACAGCAGGGGAGAGCTAGTTCAGGTAATCCCTATAGATAACATTGTGAGCACGCCCGTGGATTGTGGCAGGCACTGCACTAATTGGCTAAAATGAAAGTGGATAGATAATAAATAAAATAACATGTGATCAGGGGGCTGTCAGAAGATGCTTAGATACAAGGTAATCACAGAGGTTAAACGTATATTAATATAACTATGTTGTTTATGCAAAACTGAGGAATGGGTAATAAAGGGATTATCTATCTTTTAAAACAACAAAAATTCTGGTGTTGACTGTCCCTTTAAATAGGGAATATAATTTTAAACAACTTTCCAATTTACTTTTATCACCAATTTTGCTTTGTTCTCTTGGTATTCTTAGTTGAAAGCAAATTCTAGGAGGTTCATATGCTAATTTCTTACACATTGAAGACTGCCTTTAATCTGAATGCATTTTGACCACTAGAGGGTATTAGTTCATGTGTTTCATATAGATAACATTGAGCTCATGCACGTGAAGTTACCCTGGAGTGAGCAATGATTGGCTAAAATGCAAGTCTGTCAAAAGAACTGAAATAAGGGGGCAGTCTGCAGAGGCTTAGATACAAGGTAATCACAGAGGTAAAAAGTATATTAATATAACTGTGTTGATTAAGCAAAACTGGGAAAAGGGTAATAAAGGGATTATCTTTCTTTTTAATATGCCCTTAAGTATATTGATTGACACGTTAAATAGTTTCAATAACATAATTATGATCAATTTTCTATCCTATCATCCTAATTGTGTGCACAATAGAATAGTGTTACGACGTGCATTAACTAGTCACATTGGTTAAATGCATTCTGTTTGTAAATGTGTTTGAGTTGAGTGTTTGATTGCTGCAGTATTTGGCTCTGCTGCTGGTGAAAGGATTTGAACATTTGCCAGATCGCAAGGTTCATACTGTGCTTATCTGTAGTAAATGTTTGCCAAGGGAAATGGGTATCCCGTGACAAAACATGTTTCTGTGTGTGCATTGTTTGGACATTTAGCTTCAAAACATTTTCTGGAATAAAATGGTGTCATGTAGTTGCTCCCACAAAATCTAGCTTATGCTAGTATCCCTTTTTTTGGCAATGGGGGTGATGAACTACATTGTTGGTTATCAATGCACAAGCAGATGTCAAATGTAATTAATGCTACAGTTTCCTGCTACAGGTATGAATGACCGGCTTTAATTATAATGATTATTTACACCAACGGACATGCTTAGTCAAACACAATAAAACAATAATAAACTATGGTTAGGGACTAGCTCTTGCTATATGTGAAATGTATGGTGATAAGATGCAGTTACTATTATGTTTTGTTTTTTTTGTGTGAATTTTCATTATGACTTTGATTTTTTTTTTTTTTTTTTTTTTAAGGTCTATGCACCATCCCCAAATTCAGATGATTTTAACAGGGAATCTCCAAGTTACCCATCCCCTAAACCACCAAGCAGTATGTTTGCTAGCACTTTTTTTCTTCAAGGTGAGTACCAGACTGCCATTATGAAACCCATTCAGCAATCTGTGGTTGGGATTGTATAAAATGCTTTTTTATGTAGATTAAATAAATATGTATATTGTTAATTGCTGTACAAGGTGTAGGTCATTAGCAGAATAAGATTTGTGCATATAGTTGTTTGACCATTGGATAAACTGGTGGATTTTTTTCCAGAGCTAACTATGCTCTGTTAGTGAAATCAAGTTTGTTAGAGGTCTTGTCTTGTCATGTCCCCTGGTTTGGGGCGTGGTCTACTAGAACAGGGGTCGCCAACCTTTCGGATCTCAGGGACCACTAAACAAACACATTTTCAATCATGTGGACCACTAACATGAATTTAAAAAAAAAAAGGTACAAATATCTATAATGTATGTGTGTATATATATATATATATATATATATATATATATATATATATATATATAAAATTCCAAATGAACTCTGCACTCACTCCACTGTACAACCGCCCAGGGTGCATCCAATGCCACAGTGTGCCTTCACAAATATCCAAAAAATGAGAGCACTCACCAGGACTTAACACTTTAAAGCAATCACAGCTTTATTTTAACAAAGTGACGTTTCGAGGATTCTAACCTCGTCCTCAGACTTTACAATTGTGTACATACCTCAATTCTTTTAAACCCTCCACCGACTATCACCGCGATACCGGAAGTCACCCGGCGTCCTGTGCGCAAAACTGCGCATGTCCAGAGCGTCGGCATGGCAACCGGCCGCGGTGTACACTAAAAACAAAAATGTGAATACAAATGGTTACAATACAGAGCTATTCAATTGTTGCAATATTCTCAATGCACTTAACATCCTAACAATGCGTACTACTATCTATTTCAATAGTTATAACTAAAACACTTAACATCCCAACGATGCGTGTTAATATCCATTTCAAAAGTTACATAACTATTTATATCTATAAAGCTGGGAATTGGTATGGATTTAATTCCTAGTCTTATATCAAACCTACCACTACGTATGGCTGTGTTAGCAATCATAATACAATATTCAGATTATTACTAACATAAGATAATACTCCCTAAACTTATTACTTATTATTTCCAATACTATTCTAATTGCCACTATAGTGTTATAAGTAGGAATCTATTTCACAAATAACAGTGCCAGTCCAGGTTGGTATTCAAACCTCCGGGCACCAAAGTGCCCAGATTGAAGATCCACCTGGACTCGCACTGCAACAGGAGTCTATCTCTATCACCCCCCCTAGTCGGGGGTGGAATGTGATCTATGATCACGTATCTCAAGTCAGCAACCGTATGGCCAGTCAGCGCAAAATGTCGTGCCACGGGTTGGTCAGACCCCTTGTTTTTTATGGCCAGTCGAATGGCTGCACGATGATTGGCCATAAAGCTTCTAAGGCTTTAGAAGATCACGTTCTCTACGGGACATTCTGGTGAAGGTTGACCCTGTACAGTGTTACGAAAAATCTAACTGGCTACAGACTAAAAAACCTGGATGCTATAAGTGTGCGGGATGCACTACATGTAGTGGTTTGTCTAACGCAAAATTCTTTGTTCATCCTACCACCAATCGTAGATATACTATCCGACATAGAGTAACCTGCACGACGACACATATAGTGTATTTATTACACTGTCCGTGTGGGTTATTCTATGTTGGGAAGACTATTGATGACTTGCGCACCTGTATGGCCAATCATCGTGCAGCCATTCGACTGGCCATAAAAAACAAGGGGTCTGACCAACCCGTGGCACGACATTTTGCGCTGACTGGCCATACGGTTGCTGACTTGAGATACGTGATCATAGATCACATTCCACCCCCGACTAGGGGGGGTGATAGAGATAGACTCCTGTTGCAGTGCGAGTCCAGGTGGATCTTCAATCTGGGCACTTTGGTGCCCGGAGGTTTGAATACCAACCTGGACTGGCACTGTTATTTGTGAAATAGATTCCTACTTATAACACTATAGTGGCAATTAGAATAGTATTGGAAATAATAAGTAATAAGTTTAGGGAGTATTATCTTATGTTAGTAATAATCTGAATATTGTATTATGATTGCTAACACAGCCATACGTAGTGGTAGGTTTGATATAAGACTAGGAATTAAATCCATACCAATTCCCAGCTTTATAGATATAAATAGTTATGTAACTTTTGAAATGGATATTAACACGCATCGTTGGGATGTTAAGTGTTTTAGTTATAACTCTTGAAATAGATAGTAGTACGCATTGTTAGGATGTTAAGTGCATTGAGAATATTGCAACAATTGAATAGCTCTGTATTGTAACCATTTGTATTCACATTTTTGTTTTTAGTGTACACCGCGGCCGGTTGCCATGCCGACGCTCTGGACATGCGCAGTTTTGCGCACAGGACGCCGGGTGACTTCCAGTATCGCGGTGATAGTCGGTGGAGGGTTTAAAAGAATTGAGGTATGTACACAATTGTAAAGTCTGAGGACGAGGTTAGAATCCTCGAAACGTCACTTTGTTAAAATAAAGCTGTGATTGCTTTAAAGTGTTAAGTCCTGGTGAGTGCTCTCATTTTTTGGATATTTATATATATATATATATATATATATATATACAGTACAGATGAAGCTTGCACTCTCTGGATTTTCAAAAAGGTGCTTTATTTAGCAAAAAATGTGATGTTTCGGGGATCAATCACCCCTTCATCAGACCTGATGAAGGGGTGATTGATCCCCGAAACGTAAAATTTTTTGCTAAATAAAGCACCTTTTTGAAAATCCAGAGAGTGCAAGCTTCATCTGTACTGTATTAATTCGTGCCTGCACCCTGGTAGATGATTTTTAAGTGAGAGTGTGCTTTCCTTACTCTATTATTTATATATATATATATATATATATATATATACACACACACACATACTGTACATAACTAGTGTAATCATAGATAAATTTACATTTATGTATATATTTACACATTTTTAAGAATTATTTTTTGGAATTAACTAACTGAATGGCAGAACTGAGAGAATACTTCTGAATGACAGATGAAGGGTGAGTGCCAACTTTTGAGCTGGAAACAGAGAGGCAGACAGTGGGGAAAAATAGAATTATGTTTAAAAGGACCACAAGACTTCCAAGTTACCTCCCCAGTTAGGAATTATTCAAAACTACTTATGATCATGGACAGACATTGGAGTTGTGACGAGACCAATCTCGCCACTGTGCATTGGAGGAGCCTGGTTGCCCGCCTGCTGCCTTTAGACTATGGCCCCATGTTGAAACGCTTACTTTTCCCCTGCAAAGAGACGAAAGCCGGGTCATTCAGTACTTGCTCTATTTGGACAGTGATACCCCAGATAGTTATGCCATGTAGCCCATTTGTATAACGAAAGACTTTGGCTACATGGCAATTGAACTGTATTGCTCTGTCTGTGATAGTTACATCAACCATTGTGTAAGGTAATTGTATCAACCATTGTGTAAGGTAACTACATCAACCATTGTGTAAGGTAATTGTATCAACCATTGTGTAAGGTAACTGCATCAACCATTGTGTAAGGTAATTGTATCAACCATTGTGTAAGGTAACTGTATCAACCATTGTGTAAGGTAACTGTATCAACCATTGTGTAAGGTAACTGTATCAACCATTGTGTAAGGTAATTGTATCAACCATTGTCTAAGGTAATTGTATCAACCATTGTGTAAGGTAATTGTATCACAGACAGAGGGGAGGATTCTGTGTTGGAGTGTCTGAGAGTATTGTATGTGTTTATTGGTTGTTTTACAAAACCCTCTGGGTGGTACTAATGTGTAAAAATGTGTATTTAAGAACAATAAATCCACAGCTCTTGCTGATATCTGTTTGACCCTCACCATGGAGCTTTGACTCATGCTTGGGGGGAGGGAGAGGGGAAATTTACTGTATGCTGTGCCTCTGAAAGGGAAGATCTACTAAACGGCGGTTTAACCCTTTTATGCTTGGGGGTGCCGTTACAGGAGTCATAAATTAAGTTTATATCAGAAAGCTCTCAATATGGATGTGAGCTAAGCACGACTGATGTTACTGGCAATTACTATAATACTGGTGGGATATGGCGGATATGCTGGATGGCAATTAATGGAATTCAGGTGGAATGGATTTATGTGCTGGAAAATTATTAGAATGAAAAATAATTAATATTTAATAAAAAAAATGTAGGGGAGGAAGACAAACAGTGATGTAAGTCCATCTGAAGGAATTAGGAAAACTACTACAAAGAGACAGGTAAAGGGAAGAAAATAAATACTATAATTCCACTATTTCAAGCCAAGACTATATTAACCTCTCTGAACAGAGCACCGGGCAGGAGAAGTTAAATATACAATCTAGCTACACAAGTTGCGCAGTACTATGCAACGTGCGTTGGGAGATTGTAATTTAATTCCTCCTCCGGTTTAACCTATTGTCCAGTGGGGAGTTGCGGCGCGATGAGGGTGACACCATCAGAGAAGATTAATTCCTGCTTGATGGTGTCAGGGACCACCAACATCTTCTCGTGGACCACCAGTGGTCCACGGACCACTGGTTGGCGACCGCTGCACTAGAACAGTGGTTCACATCTCTGCTTTAATTGCACACAAACAGCCTAAGATATGACCATAGCCTACTGCCTTTATCAATAATGATTTCCATCTTAATGGGAGGAGAGTCCACGGCTTCATTCATTACGTGTGGGAATTAAGAACCTAGCCACCAGGAGGAGGCAAAGACACCCCAGCCAAATGCTTAAATACCTCCCCCACTTCCCTCATCTCCCAGTCATTTTTTGCCTTTCGTTACAGGAGGGACAGCGGTCTTTGCTTCGGCGGAAGCGGCTTTTAGGAGAAAGGTTTTGCAGGCTGTGGTGCCCTCAGTTCAGGGTCTGCCTCCTTTTGCCCTCCCGTTTTTTTCATTCAGTGTCCTCTGGAGCTTGGGTATTTGTTTCCCACATGTAATGAATGAATCTGTGTACTCTCCTCCCATTAAGATGGAAAACATAAATTATGCTTACCTGATCATTTCATTCCCATCTGTGGGAGTACAGTCCACGGCTCCAGCCTGTTTCTCCGGTGGGCAGACCTAAATTTATTTTTGTTCTTCTGGCACCATTTATACCCTGATAATTCTCCTACTGTTCCTTGTTCCCTCAGCCGAATGACTGGGGTATGAGGGAAGTGGGGGAGGTATTTAAGCCTTTGGCTGGGTGTCTTTGTCTCCTCCTGGTGGCCAGGTTCTTAATTCCCAATAGTAATGAATGAAGCGGTGGACTCTCCTCCCACAGATGGAAATAAAATTATCAGGTAAGCATAATTTATGTTTTTATTTTGTTATAATTCTTTGTGTATGTGTTGTAATAATAGTAGTTTACAGAAATTGGTTTGCCAGAATTCTTTCCTGGGTATTAAAGAAATGTATCCTGGTTTGAAGCTGATCCATTTGCAAATGAATATTCCATTCTCATTCCAGCTACACTACTATTTGTTTGAAGAATTTAAGTGAAACAGAGATATTATAAATATATTAAAGGTACTTGAAAGTCAAATTAGATTTCATGAATTACATTTTTACATGCAATTAAAAAACAAACAAAAAAACAGTTTGCAGTATACCAATAACTTAAATTTTTCTCATTTATTTATTTACTTATTTATTTCGTAACCTTTTGTTGAAATGTAGATCCTTTTCTCAATACTTGCAACAATGTTATAAATTGGTGCAAACGTTGCTCCATATAGTGCTTAAAGGACCAGTAAATACAATAGATTTGCACAATCGGCAAATACATGATAAAAAGACAAAGCAATAGCACTTAGTCTGAACTTCAAGACTGTGCAATTGTTTTTAATGAAAGTAAATTGGAAAGTTGTTTAAAATTGCTGCTCTATCTGAATCATGAATGTTTAATTTTGACTTGAGTGTCCCTTTAAGACGTGCACACTCTTGAACCCTCTCTAGGTATGCTTTCATGAAAAGGAGCTAAGTTTCAACAACTATACCAAGAGTAAGAACATCCATACTTTTGTGCAGTATTTATTAACCGTGAATAGCTGGCAATGTCAAGTACCTGGGAAATGCCAGTTTGTCTTTCTTTTACATTTTTTATTTTTCCTTAAAAATGTACCATTAGTTTTGCAATACATTTATTTTTTTGAGTGACCTAGTTTCTCTATTTTGCTCTTATCATGTATTTTAAAATGTCAAAAATTAAAAAAAATGGTGATTTTGTATAATTTAAACATTTTAGATTTTTATTGTCAACTTTGAAATTTTAGTTATATATATTTCCCTTATTAAAATTAATAAACCATGAAAAATGTTTAATTTGTTTCATAGATGGGTCTCATAACGCCTCAGAGATTTGGAATTCAGCCAATGGGATAAGCCAGCCTGGACTTGGTGGAATGTTGGGCAGCTCATCTGCTCACATGTCTCAGTCTGGCAGCTATGGCAGTCTACATGACCGCTTGGTAAGAGATGATTTACAGCTTATATTACTTGCATTGTGTCTCTTTGATTGTGTTATCTACCAGTCCTTCATCCACGTATACACCTCCACCCACGTATACACCTCCACCCACGTGTACACCTCCTCCATCCATGTATACACAGTTTTTTTTAAAATATTTCCATAAAGTAGCATAAAGCTCTGTAGATGATGTTGGTGTCATTGCTGCCAGTTTGTGACCCATCCTCCTTAAATTAAATCTTACCACATTCATTGTGGTAATTCAGTAGTAAGTAATATTTACTTTATTCTCTTTAGAACTATCCTCCACACCCAGTTTCGCCTACAGATATAAATGCAAGTCTTCCTCCAATGTCCAGCTTCCATCGAGGTAGCACAACAAGTTCCTCCTATGGAGCTGCTTCTCACACTCCTCCCATAAATGGATCCGACAATCTTTTAGGTAAGGTTTTCATCTGGAGACCTTAATTCGCAGCTAACTTCATTTTATATCTTCTTTTTTTTTTAATTCGAGACCTCACCCCACAACTCTGAAAATATTAAGGTATCGATTAAAATTTGTTCATCCCAAATACAGTTTAACCCCTTCCCGCTGTAAGGACAGCATAGAACGTCCTAGCCATTTTGCTGTACTTAAGCCAAAGGTGCTCCCTGAATGGGATCACGGGCTGGAGGGAGTGCCTAGCGTCATAGGCACTCCCCCCAGACACAATCCAATTATTGAAATCACGCGATCGTTCATTCGTGGTTTTACTTTTTAACTTATTTGTTTACATCAGAACTTTGTTCCAATGTAGACAAATAAGTCCGGGCTGGAAAGGGTTAAGTAAAATAAATAACTTTTGAAAGTGAGAGGGTAAGAACTGAAGGTCAGGTGTTTACAGAGAGTAATCACCAAGTTACAAAGCCTCTCAATCCCAGCTAAACCTGTAAACAAGTATGTGCCAGTTGTGTTTTAATACAGGTAAGAACAAAACGTTGGTTTGATTGAATAAATAGTATCTAATTATGGTAAGATTGAATACTAGAACAGATATGTTTAGTGCAAGAATAAAACATCATACTTTATATTGTGTCTTGGCAATTAATGTTCCTAATCTTGGTGTTGGTATTTTTTAAGTGAACAGAGAGTGCATGTCCTTGAGAACTGATTGCTTACTGATGGATTTTCAGAGCTTCGGATGCTTTACTGGTAGACTATCACATACCTCACAAGAAAATAAAAGCAAACAAAAAAACTCAGTACATCAACAATCGCTTTTAGAAAAAAAACAACAAACTTGTATGACATTTTAAAATGTATTCTGATAGGTGCAATACATGATCTGCATGTCCTTTTAACATGCTTAAAGGGACATTAAACCTTAAAATAGTAATATAAAATGATGGATCCTATATAAGAAAAACTCTACAATATACTTTCATTATTTATTGTGTCCACTTTTCCTGTAATTTAATTCTGAAATTGTGATCTTTGTAGTTCCTGTTATATTCTACACAGCCATTGGCTGCACATTGGCCTATTTATAATTGTCCCTAAGTTGCCATAGCAGAGAAGGTGACCTAAGTTACAACATGGCAGCTCCCATTGTTTTATAGACACTAAAATTTTACACTTTTTGTCAATATTTAAACAGCTAATGAAACTTTAAAAATACATCTACATGTTTTTCACAGACTAATCTATTCTTTGAATGCATCATTCTATCTAGCATTTATTTAGTGTTTAAGCCCCTTTTAAACCGTCATAATAGTCAAAAGATTATATTCGCTTATTTGTAAGAGCATGACATTTTTAGAGTATTGACCCTGTACTACTGTGTGTTTAACCCCCGCAAATGTACTGAGTCCTCCAAATATCTCTGATGATTGGATCAGTAACAGTTTGCACACAGGACCAGCAGTGTTCTGTGGCTCCCAAGCTGTAATTCTTGTGTGTGCTTAACCCCTTTGTGGGGGTTAAACACACAGTAGTGCAGGGTCAATGCTCTTAAAATGACATGCTTTAACAAATTACAGCCCTTCAAACTTATTTTCTTTAAACTTATTTGCAGCAGTCCCTAATTGACAACAAGTACAGGACATAATATAAACATACTCACTAGAGTTTTCAGGTAGTATGTTAGCAAAAGATGTATTATTTTATTATTATTATTTTTTAGAGATTGTTAATATAGTGACCGTTTAAAAAGCTTTTAATGTTGTTATTTTTATGCATATATTTTGCAATTCAGTTCTTAATTGCTAACATATGTTGCGCCTAATATTAAAAATACTTTAAAGCATATTAAATCCTTTTTGTTAAAAAGAAAAAAAAAATTAATTTGTTCCACACTCCCTAGAGACGAGAAAAAGCAAATTCTGTAACCTAGTTTTTCAAAATGCAGCATTTGCTGGTTACAGGGTGTACTCATACAAAAAAAACTGCAGTGTTTAATGTCTTTTTAATACGCTTTTGACTTTTTTAATGAAAACAAAATGTGTAAGTAGTGCTCTTTCATACATTTGATAAAACGTGGTAAAGTTTAATATCCCTTTAAGTAAGCATGGTTTCATTTTGTGTGCTGCTTTTTTTTTTTTTTAATAGGTGCAGGAAGTAGAGGAAATGGAGCTGGGAGCTCACAGACAGGGGATGCACTTGGGAAAGCTTTGGCATCTGTAAGTATAGATGAACAGTGGCTCTAGAACTGTTGGTATTCTCATATGGTTGCTTACAGAAGCAAACGTTCATTTGCATATAAGAATGTAGCTCTCCAGAAATCTCTGCTGCTGATGTTTGGTCAGTTTATGAAGTGAAGCCTGACATTCTAAAGGAAACAGCTGTTTATCTTGGAGAAAGGATTTATGTCTGGAGCTTGAAAACACAATATCCATTTATAAAATGTATAATATACTCTTGTTGGTTGGTCATTTTATTTAACTATAAATATCAAAATGGTATTTTTTCCTTACATACTACTCAATCAAAATAGTTTTAGTATAGTGCAACACTACAGGGAGTGCAGAATTATTAGGCAAGTTGTATTTTTGAGGATTAATTTTATTATTGAACAACAACCATGTTCTCAATGAACCCAAAAAACTCATTAATATCAAAGCTGAATAGTTTTGGAAGTAGTTTTTAGTTTGTTTTTAGTTATAGATATTTTAGGGGGATATCTGTGTGTGCAGGTGACTATTACTGTGCATAATTATTAGGCAACTTAACAAAAAACAAATATATACCCATTTCAATTATTTATTTTTACCAGTGAAACCAATATAACATCTCAACATTCACAAATATACATTTCTGACATTCAAAAACAAAACAAAAACAAGTCAGTGACCAATATAGCCACCTTTCTTTGCAAGGACACTCAAAAGCCTGCCATCCATGGATTCTGTCAGTGTTTTGATCTGTTCACCATCAACATTGCGTGCAGCAGCAACCACAGCCTCCCAGACACTGTTCAGAGAGGTGTACTGTTTTCCCTCCTTGTAAATCTCACATTTGATGATGGACCACAGGTTCTCAATGGGGTTCAGATCAGGTGAACAAGGAGGCCATGTCATTATATTTTCTTCTTTTATACCCTTTCTTGCCAGCCACGCTGTGGAGTACTTGGACGCGTGTGATGGAGCATTGTCCTGCATGAAAATCATGTTTTTCTTGAAGGATGCAGACTTCTTCCTGTACCACTGCTTGAAGAAGGTGTCTTCCAGAAACTGGCAGTAGGACTGGGAGTTGAGCTTGACTCCATCCTCAACCCGAAATGGCCCCACAAGCTCATCTTTGATGATACCAGCTAAAACCAGTACTCCACCTCCACCTTGCTGGCATCTGAGTCGGACTGGAGCTCTCTGCCCTTTACCAATCCAGCCACGGGCCCATCCATCTGGCCCATCAAGACTCACTCTCATTTCATCAGTCCATAAAACCTTAGAAAAATCAGTCTTGAGATATTTCTTGGCCCAGTCTTGACGTTTCAGCTTGTGTGTCTTGTTCAGTGGTGGTCGTCTTTCAGCCTTTCTTACCTTGGCCATGTCTCTGAGTATTGCACACCTTGTGCTTTTGGGCACTCCAGTGATGTTGCAGCTCTGAAATATGGCCAAACTGGTGGCAAGTGGCATCTTGGCAGCTGCACGCTTGACTTTCATGGGCAGTTATTTTGCGCCTTGGTTTTTCCACACACTTCTTGCGACCCTGTTGACTATTTTGAATGAAACGCTTGATTGTTCGATGATCACGCTTCAGAAGCTTTGCAATTTTAAGAGTGCTGCATCCCTCTGCAAGATATCTCACTATTTTTTACTTTTCTGAGCCTGTCAAGTCCTTCTTTTGACCCATTTTGCCAAAGGAAAGGAAGTTGCCTAATAATTATGCACACCTGATATAGGGTGTTGATGTCATTAGACCACACCCCTTCTCATTACAGAGATGCACATCACCTAATATGCTTAATTGGTAGTAGGCTTTCGAGCCTATACAGCTTGGAGTAAGACAACATGCATAAAGAGGATGATGTGGTCAAAATACTCATTTGCCTAATAATTCTGCACCCCCTGTATTTGCTCTGTAAGGGTTACTGAGAGCATTTCTGTAATATTTCTCAATGATCAAATAGTATTTTTTTTACTTATTTATATTTCAGCTGTGTCTTTAGTACATATAATGCTTATCTTGACCAGATCTTGTATTTTTAGGGGATATGTTACATGACTTTAAGCAACTGAATTTCTTATGTGTATATTTTCTCATTTTGTGTAAACATGATTTGTTTAAAAACAGTTCCAAATTGTGTACAGTAAAAGCCAAGCCATAGATGTTTAATCTATGTGCTGGGTGGGCTTCGGTTGTCATGGTAACTTAGTTCTGTCATCCTATGTTGTTGCTTGGTAGGAGCAGCCAGGTCATTCCATAAATCACTTCTGTCATTTCCAATGGAGATGCATTCCATCTGCTGTATGAATGGATGCCATAGACTGCACACTTCAAATCTCTATCTCTAACTCAATTGTTTTCAGTTCTTTATGTAAAATTAACTGCGCTGTTGTAGAAAGTCATTTGGTGAAAAGTCTAGCAGATTTTATATGTCCGGAAAGGTTTTTTTTTGTGCCATTTGTAAATGGCTTTGTTATTATTCAAAATTAGAATGGAAAATCTTCAAGTGAAATTAAATTGTACAAGAAGCAATGCTTATTTTTTAACAGTGCTTTACAACACATTTCATAAAGATCTTTCACATGTAAAAGATCAGAAGATGCAGTATTTCTTCTGCATTTTAGGTATTAGAGTATACAGAACACTATGTGATTAAACATGTAAGGCCAGATAATAGATTTGCAAAGGTTCTTTTATTTTAGGTTTAAGCCTGGATAATTGTGCTCTTAATCTCAGGGTAGCCAAGAAAGAGAATTGTACATGAAAGTATTTACACAAAGTTCCCAAAGCCCAGTGGATTATGCATTAGTTTGGATAATGAACTAGTGTAGATGGAAAGGAAAGAAAATCTGGGTATTTGTACAATTTCTAATGTGTTTTCCTGAACGTTTGCCAAATAATAACCCTTTAAGATTGTGCCCATGGAGAGTTATATGAAAGAAGGAACATCTGGTTTATTTCTTTGTCTAATGCCAAATCAAAACATTGTAGCTGTAATTTAGAGGAGGCAAAATAGGCGTGCTATTTAACTTTGTTGATTATATCACCAGCTTATGTTTTAAACTTAATGAAATGTCTGTTTTCTGGTTTGCCAAGCGGCTAGTGGTTACCAGTACAAAGGGAATAAAAAAAATCAGGGAAGTTGACTTTAAAACGCAACTACTGAATTAAGTTTCATTGTAGCTTTGAGACTCTATAACATTAGCATAACAAAGCTTAACTGAAATGTACACTGCAGTGTTTAAAAAATTGGTCTAACAGTTCCATGGTCTGGCTCTGTGGGCTTTCTATTGTGCCGCCTTTGTCTCTGTCCCTTTTCAATAGTTTGGGCATATTGGCACCCCGCTGACAGGAACGGACCATGACTGATAGGAGGAGTCATCTTATTTGTTACTAGAAAATGAGGCATGTTACCATTTAGACCTAGCAGAAGGTATAAGAATTATTCATATTGATCATTTAACGCCGCAAACATCATGAACTGAATGCAAAATGAGAGAGAGCGGCTTTTTGTCCTGCAAATGCTATTTAAATATACCGTGATAACTTTTTATGTTAATGGTAAATGTTATTTGTAAACATTTGTACCTTTTTTCTGTTAAATATAGTTTATTTGTTAAGCCATATAATATTTTGTTTAAACATAGATATAATTTAGCAATAGGCAAAACTGTTTTAACGGATAAATAAACATTTGTTTATAAAAATACAGATCAGTTGCAAGAAGTGATGAAACAATATTTGTTTTAGACATGTTTTATTTTTCTATTAGTATATTTTGTTTTTGGTATATGATTTATATAATGAATTACATGTAGCCAATGCAAATATAGATATTTACAGCACAATGACAACATCTATGTAAAGACTCAATACAGGCTAAGTTGTCAAGATGTTGTTACACAGCACAGTGCAAAATCATACAAGTGCAACCAATCTAATGAAGGAAGATGAGAGCATGGTACACTGGGGTACTGTGCATAAACAGTGCATAATACACTATATATACACCAAGCATGTTATATATATATATATATATATATATATATATATATATATATATATATAGTTATAGTTATCCATTATAATTGTGATTTTTAAATATGGTTAGCTTATTTTGTAATTAACAGATCTATCACTACATACTGTATTTTTCATTTGTTTTAGATTTATTCCCCTGACCACACCAGCAGTAGTTTTCCTTCAAATCCTTCAACTCCTGTTGGATCACCTTCACCTCTGCCAGGTAGTTATGTTGTTCTCCTTCGGTGTGTCTGTCTATTACAAGTTTGTTTAAATGTATCTGTTAGAAACCATGTACTAGATGAAACACTTTGCACTTACAATCTTCTACAAGGTTTATCTTAAAGCTTCTTTACCTTTGGTTATGTTTTTAATCAAATGTTTTGCTTTGATTTTTAAACATAAAAACTGCAACTATTGATTTATTTTTATTTTTTATTGGAATAAATTGTAATGTTGGAAGTCACATTGGTAATTTATTGTTTTATATGTAGCTCGTAAACGTATGAAAAAAGAAAAAAGAATATCATTTTTTTATCTTCTTTTAGTGTGTGTTGATAATTTGACATAAAACTCACACATTTCCTGCAATGATTATCTCACTCTCTCTCGTTACTTACTAGCAGCTATATTTTTCCAGTATATACATAGATTTTAAATATTAATAACCATTGGAAACTGCACAAAAGTAGTAAATATGAGAGTTATCTTGTTTATGAATAATAGACTGTGTGCGGCTGGCTACTCCGTGCTCCCACTTCAGCTGTCTAGCAAAATATGAACAGCTGTTCCACTCAGACAGGACTCTGAAAGCCCCATTGACAAAAATGTTTTAATTTAATAAGAAGTTGTAATTGGTTACAGGATGCTGTAACTTGAAACTTCACTTTGCTACAATGTGAAAGTGTTGTTAGTTTTTATTATAAATTTGGAACACCGATAACCGAGTACATTGCTAAATATTCATCTTCTAGTCAGCAATAGCTAAAGGGGCTTACAACATAATATGGTTTTCCTAGAGTTCTCTTTATTATAGCGTTTAAAGTAATAAATACATTTGGATTTCTAAATCTAAAATTCCTAGTCAGATCCAGCTAGTTATCTTACATCACATAGTGTTTTGTGGCCTTTTTTCTTTTCTTTCTTTTTATTCATAGTTTCAATATTTTTATTTCTCATCAATGTGAAAATGAATACTTTGTTTTCCAGAGTTACACCTTAAAGGGACATGAAATCCAAAAATTTTCTTTCATGATTTAGAAAGAGCATGCAATTTTAAACATCTTTCTAATTTACTTCTATTATCTAATTTACTTAATTCTCTTGATATACTTTGCTGAAAAGCATATCTAGATAGGCTCAGTAGCTGTTGATTGGTGGCTGCACATAGATGCCTCTTGTGATTGGCTCACCCATGTGCATTGCTTTTTCTTCAACAAAGGATAGCTATAGAATAAAGCAAATTAGATAATAGAAGTAAATTGGGATGTTGTTTAAAATTGTATTCTCTATCTGAATCATTAATGACAAATTTTGGGTTTAATGTCTCTTTAAAGGACCACTGAAGCCAAAATTAAACTTTCATTATTCAGATAGAAACAACTTTCCAATTCACATACATTATGTAAATATGCATATTCTTTTTATATGCACACTTTGAGACACCAGCTGCTACTGAGCATGTGCAAGAGTCACAGAAAATACGTATATGCATTTTCTGATTGCCTGTTGCATAATGCAGTGGGAAGGAAAATAAATCTACTAATCATGTGACATTCAAACCAAGTATTTTTCATTGCCTATTTAGTATGCATTTATTGATTATGCTAATCTACTGTGTTTTAATGGTCCTTTTTATTTTTTTGTGCCATCTATTTAATATTTGCTAAAATGCATTATCAAAGCTACAGCTGTTTATTTAATTAGGGTCAACATTTGCTTTGTATTTTCTAGACCTGAAATAGGAATGGTTAGCGTTTTACATGCAGAGTAACGCAGTAGCGCACGTAAATGCACCTTGCAATGTGGTTTGCTAAACATTTAATTAAGTCTGTGTGTATACAGCATGCTGAGTGATTTATTGATAGGGAATTGCCACTAAATCATAAAGTTGGCCTTTTAGCTGGAATGATCTGTGAGTGACAGCCAGCAACAGCTGCTGCTACAAGTGCTCTAAAACTAACTTATCACAAGCTAATCTAGATCAACAAAATATTCATTTTTTTTCCAAAAGTCTCCCACTCCATACCCTATCGTTCTGTCAAACAGATATCCTTTGTTGCTACCCCTTTGCATTATTTCCAGATACCACGTTTACTAGAACTTCATGATCTGGAACTGTAATCTATTTTGTCTCCAGCAAAAATGTTTTCCCCGTCACCAAAATTAATGAGGAGAGATTTTTATTTTATTTATTTATTTATTTTGGATAAAATAACTCAGTCTGATTAATGTAAAAGTCTTCATGGATTGAAAAGAAGATTATTGGCAATAATAATTTCTTATGGTTTTAACTACAGTTGTGTAAGTCTAAGTTGTAGTATTTTAAATCCACATTTCCTCTACTTCAGTCCTTAGAACACCTCTTGTTTATGTGTAAAATTATGCTTGCCCCACATTCCATAGAGAGCCCAAAAAGTACATTCAGTAACCTGCAAATAAAATGGCTGGTTTTATGCAATTTTGCTTTTTGGCCTGTTTAGGGAGCATGGGACAAAACACAATTTCCCCCCAAAAACAAGAAGTGTTTAATGTAAACTTTAGGTAACTCTAACTTGTCAGATGTCAATTATTTCCCTGCTAGGGCTAATCAGAGGCTTAATCTGTGTGATGAATTTAACTGTACTCGGGTCATGTGTCTTGCTTTGAGTACTTAAAGTCTGGACACCATTTTGTTTTTTATGGGCTGTCCGTGCACCTTTAATAAGAGGATTTACTGAAGTCATGTACTTCAAAGGGCTTTTATATTTTTATGGATTTATTTCCGTAAACATGTGAGCAGCTATAACTCTTGACATGTTTGGAAAATTTGGACGCTGCTTTTGCTTTTTCAGATTTTGTTTACAGGGGGCATTGAGGATGTTTTGTCCTTGGTTTGCTAGAAACTGTAAATTATATTACTTTGTGAGTTACTCAACAAGGAATCTGTAATAAATTAATTCTTCCTTTCCCAGACACGTTTGTGTTACCCATAGGCTTTTTCTTTGATGTACATTTCTGGTTTTCTGTGGTGTATCCATAATTTATTAATGTTGTTGCTGCATTATTCAGTTGGTGAGGTTATATGGAAAGTGGTTACCGTGCACATAAATCATTGATTTATTTTCCTTTGCTGAGAGGAGATATTACTCGGTTACGTAACTTTTTGCAACACCATTTAAAAGAAGTCTGATTTCCTTTTATTTTGACTGTCATGTTACACTATGATTTGTTCTGTGCACAGACAATTTGAAAGCTTCATAAAAGGGGATACACTAAATGAGTATATTAGCAAGTTAGTGCCGTAACCATATTACAAATACATCTGAGCACCTATTTTGGGGATGTCTTCTTTCTGGTTGTGATTATGCTGAGACCCATATGGTGCTAATAATGCAAAATGAGTTATTTGCTTGGCCCTAAAGGAATACAAATCACCATTGTCAGTGTGTTAATGAACTTCATCTCTATTATAAAAACTGGTAATTTATTGCTAAGTCTGTATAATGGAATAGCATTCACTTTAATTAAAATAAAATAGTATATTGTTTTCCATAAATATGATTTCTTTTTAAGTTAAAGTTTATAACATGTTTGTATACATTAATTCATTTTAGATGGTACCTTACTAACAAGTATGATCCTACTGCTGTTATCCGTGAACACAGATTCTCAATCCTTGATATTATCACGTGGGCCGTTATAGCTCTCATCTGAATTCTACCAAACTGACCATGTCTACTTGTCATTTAAACTGACTTAACCAAACAAAAATCTACTAGGCATAAAAAAGTTATATTGAAGTGGTTTGAATTGATTTAGAAATAGACAAGAAGTGTATATTTGTGTACATCTAATCATAAAGGGTTAATCGCTCACTGGCTTAGGCTGACAAATGCTTACTCCCAACAGCCCTATTAAAGAGCACTGGCATGCAGGCTCAGGTAATTAAAACAATAGATTATTTTAGTAAGCAGCAGAGGAATAAAACAAACACACAAAAAAAGAGTATAATACATTTTAAAATAACTTACTTTTATGTACTTTAAATGTCCCTTTAATGTTAATAACTCGGGTTCCATTTGCAATTTTGGCATTTCATTAAAAGTTAGTATTTATTTATTTTTTACAGGTGCTAACCAGTGGTCTAGACAAGGAGGGCAAACACCTTCATCTCCAAGCTATGAAAACTCTCTTCACTCCCTGGTAAGAGAAATTAAAAATGTTTTCATTTACAAAACAAAGCTTTAAAAAATCCTATTTTTATTTTTTTATTACTGTCTGTCCATCGAAGAAATCAACCGTATGATGTTACCGAAAATTCTTTGCAAGCAAATGGTCTGGTTTGACTGAACAATATAAAACATACAGGGTGTGTCTCACCATCTGTTCGTTGGGCGTCAGACCTCTGCTTGAAAGACAGCTGCTGTTAAATTGCAGTTATGGGAGTCCAGTATCCTTCCATAAACCCATAGCTAATTTTTATCACCAGTTCATATTTTTATCAGATTGTTACTAAAGGGGCATCAATTATGTGGTTTGCAATTATAATATGTCTCTAAACACAAACCCTAGGTATAAAGGACTTATCATGTTTTATAAGTTTTCCAACTTAAAGCTGACCACAAATCTTGAAGCATCTTAAGCTTTCATAGACATTGTACATATTTCTTGTAATTGTTCATCCATTGCATGGCCAGCAGTTTATTTAGTCTTGTATTTCCTTTACATGTTTTAGTTTTCATAGTTCACTGATTTAAAAAGAATTTTAAAAATTGTGCGATCAGCAATAGAGCCCTTCTGATCTTTATACACCACAAGCATTTAAAGGGGCACTGAAGGCAAAATTAAAGGGACAGTAAAGTCAAAATTAAACTTAAATGGATTTGATAGATTAAAATGTCATAAATAACTTTCCAATTTACTTCTATTATCAAATTGAGTTAGTTCTCTTGGTATCCTTTCTTAAATAGGATAGAGTTCAGGAGCATGCACGTGTCTTTAGCCACCTGGCAACAGTGTTTGTAACATTGTTTATAGCATTGTTATAATGTACATAGTTGCAAACACTGCTATAGACACATGCACACTCTTGAGCTCCTATCAGTGTACCTAGATTATCTATCAAACAAAGGATGCCAAGAGAACAAAGCAAATTTGATCATTGAAGTACATTTGAAAGTTGTTTAAAAATGCATTTTCTGTCTGAATCATGAAAGTTTAATTTTGACTTTACAGTCCCTTTAAACGTTCATGGTTTAGATAGAGCATGCAATTGTAAGCATCTTTTCAGTTTACTTCCATTATTAATTTGTTCTCACACTTTATATATACACACTTTCTGAGCCACCAGCTCCTACTGAGCATGTGCAAGAGTTTGCAGTGTATACATATGAGTCTAAAATTGGCTGATGGTTGTCACATGATACAGTGCAGGGAAATAGAAGCAATCTTTGAAATTTCTCAACAAAAAAAAATACTGATAAATGGAAATTCCAAGTAAGTGCTGTTGCATTGCCCTTTTATGGTGCATTTGTGGATTATGCAAATCCTACTGTATGAGTGTGCTGTGTTATACAGTTTGTGTAGTATAAAAAAACACAATTTTTGAAATATCTAGGTCATATAAATATTTTCAATCATATATGTTTTTAATATGAAATCATTAATGCCGGGATAATTTAACTGTGTATTTAAATGTTTAATAGTTTTTGTTTTTGCCTTAAATTTACACCTGAAATCTTGGCCAGGCTTGTTGGTGTTTCTTGTGAAAAAATCATTATTAAAGGGACAGTCAACACCAGCATTTTTGTTGTTTTAAAATATAGTTAATCCCTTAATTACCCATTCCCCAGTTTTGCATAACCAACACACTTATAATTATACACCTTTTACCTCTGTAATTACCTTGTATCTAAGCCTTTGCAGACTGCCCCCTTATTTCAGTTCTTTTGACAGACTTGCATTTTAGCCAATCATTTCTCACTCCTCGGTAAATTAATGTGCATGAGCTCAATGTTATCTATATGAAACACATGAACTAATGCCCTCTAGTGGTAAAAAACGGTCAAAATGCATTTAGATTAGAGGCAGCTTTCAAGGTCTAATAAATGAGCATATGAACCTCCTAGTCTTAGCTTTCAACTAAGAATACCAAGAGAACAAAGCAAAATTGGTGATAAAAGTAAATTGGAAAGTTGTTTAAAATTACATGCCCTATTTGAATCATGAAAGTTTTTTTTTTTGGACTTGACTGTCCCTTTAATGATGAGTCCTTTGATATAGAAGTGAATTTATGCCCAGCCCTTCTGCATTTGTATATGGAGTTTGTCTTCTCTAGCGTTGAAATCTTGTCTCTACAAACTTCTGCATTAACTTGACTAACATTTCTTGCTGACATACATGTCAGCTGTTTCCTCGTCTCCTTTTTAATCAGTCTTAACCTTTGCTTTGCTTCTTGTTCTATCTTGACTTTGCCAGAAAAATCGGGTTGAACAGCAACTTCACGAGCATTTGCAAGATGCTATGTCCTTCTTAAAGGATGTCTGTGAGGTAGTAGTATTTCTTTAGATGGTGCTGTATGTGTATCTTTTTCCTACTTTCATTTCTCATAAGATTGAAAATATTGTCTACATTTTGGCTATCTTGTTGCAGAGTAATAGAAAGGGCAAGAAAAAGTTTGTGGCATTAATCCCTGAGTGGGGAAATTAAAGTTTGTAACAGTGTCTTTTTATTCAAATTACATTGTGTAATGCTTGACAAAAAAGGCCACATTAGCATTAATTATTAGGGATGTGCATTCAGGTAGTAAGGATCCGAATGCAGAAGTAAGCAGCTGCTCG